>NC_062553.1:42153304-42327911 GCF_016906955.1 Phacochoerus africanus | reverse complement strand
CACATGCCACACTCTCCAGACTAGTGGTCTAGCATTAGGAGGTAGAGCCTCCACAGCATTTGGCTTTGTAGGCCAGTGGGACTTAAAAGGCTGGTGCTCCAGAACACTGGAAGGATCAGAGATTACAATCTGGGAAGATGCACAGAAGATCTCACAGGCACTAGGAAAAAGTGCAAAACCAGTGACATGATGAGAGACTTGGACAGTCCTATATGCTGGTGTCATCAGGACTCTTGGGCAGACAGGGGGTAGCAGGGCTCTCTTTGGGGTCATAAAGACTGGTAGCAGATATCACAGGGACCTATGTGAACTTTGGCTGGAGGCAGACAAGTTGGGTCCTTGGCAACAAGACCTGGCCCCACCCAACAGCCTGTAAACTACAATGCTGAGAAGCCTTAGCAGAAACCAACAATGTGGGAATACAACCCTATCCATCAGCAGTCAGGCTATCTAAAACTTTGTGAGCCCAGAGACACCTCTAGACATGTCCCTTGAAAAGCCTGCACAACATAGAGCCAAGACCTGCTTCCTCCACCAGTGGGCACCAAGAGCCTCTAAAACCAGGAAGCCTGCACAAGGCTCCAGACCAGCCTCCCCCACCAAAACACAGACAGCAGAATCAAGACAATATACAAGGGAATCACTATAAGGGTATCATGAACTTTCAGCAGACATTTTGCATATCAGAAAGGAGGGGCACAATATATTTTAAATGATGAAAGGAGGGGAAATCCTACCACCAAGCGTAAGCTACCCCAAAAGGCCTCATCCTGATTTGATGGGGAAATCAAATTCTTTACGGAGAAACCAAATTTTAAAAAAATCAACAAATAAACCTAGCTTTAGAACTAAAAGAACTCCTCTAAGTGGAAATGCTAAAAGCAATCCCCTACGTGGAAATGGCCACAGGTAGAAACAGAAAATTTGTGAAGGAGACAATTAGAAAATGCTCTCTGTGGCAAGAAGGCAAACAGACAATAAAGGTAGGGAAACTTACACAAATATGATATCAAAGCTGGTATTTATAATTTAAAAATAATCATATCTGTATATAGACTACCATATTGCAACTTCATGATAACCACAAAGCAAAATTCTGTCATAGTTATATACCAAAAAAAAAGTAAAAGAAAAAGGAATCCAAATTAAAGCAAAAGATAGATATCAAATCGAAGGAGATGAGACCAAAAGGGGAAAGGAAGGGAAATCAGTACAAGATGGCAGAGGAGTGGGGTGGATATTACCTTCTTCCAAAAATATATAATAAAAAATCCATGTGTAGACCAATTCTCCCCGTACATCTACTGAACACTGCAAGAAGAAATCAGCCTTCCTTAAGGACAAGAAAATCTCCACATATCTGGAGTAAGAGCAATAGAAATGAAATGAAGAAGGAGAAGCAGCGATCCCAATTAAAAGAACAGGAGACCTCCCCTGAAGGAGCAAACAATGAAACTGTCTAATAGACACTGCCTTCAAAAGGAGGTAATGAACGTACCAAAGCAATTAAGACAGGCTATCAACAGAAATGTGGATTATTGCAAAAAGGACCTAGAAACTGTAAGGAGGAGCCAAGAAAAATTAGAAAACTCCTTTGCCATGATAAAAGCAGAGTTAAAGGCAATGAATAGCAGAATGAACAGTGTGACCTGGAACTCAAATAATGGAAATCACCCAAGCATGACAGCAGACAGACAGCCAAATGAACAGGAAAAAAATAGAAGAAGAAAAGAAAACAACATAAGCGACATATGGGATAATACAAAACATGTTGATCTCTGCATGGCAATGTTCCCAGAAATTGAGGAGAGTCAAAAGGGTGTTGAAAATGTACTTGAAGCCTAAAATCTTCCCAAATCTAAAGAAGGAAAGAGATATGCCAGTACATGGGGCACAGAGGGTCCCCAACAAGACAAACCCAAACAGACCTACACCAAAGCCATACACTTTTTTAAAACAGCAAAAGTGAAAGATAAACAAAGACTTCTAAAGGCAGCAAGAGAAAAGCAAAGCATTAGTTACAAGGGAACCCCCATAAGGCTTTTAGCTTATTTCTCTACAGAAAAGCTACAGGCCAGAAGGGAGTGGCAAAATATACTCAAGATACTAAAAGAAAAAAAAAGGGGGAGTCTGGAGGAGGATGGAGGATGAGTAGGACATGTGGCTCACTGATTCCTGGAAATACATTGAGAATATATCTACATGTGGAATGCTTCACACAGAACAGTTGCCAAACACTTGACAAAAGATCTCAGGATTAGGATAGGGCAAGAAACCCTTCATGAAACCATAAAGGACAAAAGAAAGAAGAAAAAGAGAGAGGGGAGAGAAGGGAGACAGGACAGTCACCCCTAGGAGGGAGTTGGAAAGAGGAAAAGCTCCTGCTCTGGGAGGCTCCAGCACCAGTGAGGAGGAGGCCTGGACAGAGGAGGAACTTTAGAGTACTGGAGGAGAACACAGCAATTGGTGTGAAGCAGTTAAAATGGAAACAATCCACAAACCATGTGCTATAGTGGCAACCAGATGCCAGTGCAAATGTCGGGAATACAACGCTGGCCTTAGAGTTTAGACACAAAGAGAGATGAGGGTTGGCTGCGCAGAAACAGCCTGAAGGAATTAGAGCATAGGGGACCATTTGAGGGTGGAAGCTGAGGCGACCCCCACAGGATTAGAGACTAGGCACCATTGTTTGGGGATGCTGGAGAGAAGGAGTGGCTGCCTAGCAACAGATGGGGAGCAGCAGCATCCTTAGAGCTACAGAGAACTCAGAGCAGGAGGAGTCACAGCAGGAGGTGGGGGAATGGAACAAGCTCTGCTGCTCCTGCCAGTGGCTCCCACTCTAGTGGAGCAAATTTCATACCCAAAGAGCCCCAAGAGGGCCACCTGTGCACCATCCCTGCATACGTGGTGCTGGGAAAACTGGACAGCCACATGGAAAAGCATGAAATTACATCACTTCCTAACACCATACACAAAAATAAACTCCAAATGGATGAAAGACCTAGATATAAGACCACACGCTTTAAAACTCTTAGAGGAAAACATAGGCCAAACACTCCAAAAAATACACCACAGCAACATCCTCTCAGATCCACCTCTTAGAGTCATGACAATAAAAACAAAAATAAACAAATGTGATTTAACTAAACTGAAAAGTTTCTGCACAGCAAAGGAAACCCTAAACAAAATGAAAAGACAACCCACAGAATGGGAGAAAATCTTTGCAAATGAATCAACTGAC
The DNA here is from genome assembly GCF_016906955.1 of Phacochoerus africanus. Taxonomy (NCBI): domain Eukaryota; kingdom Metazoa; phylum Chordata; class Mammalia; order Artiodactyla; family Suidae; genus Phacochoerus; species Phacochoerus africanus. Next base: position 42,324,670 of record NC_062553.1, on the reverse strand, counting down.
AAGGGATTGAGCTCCAACATTTATAAACACCTCCTACTGCTCAATACCAAAAAAAACAAACACCCCCATCCAAAAATGGGCAGAAGACCTAAACAGACAATTCTCCAAAGAGGACATACAGATGGCCAAAAAAAAACACATGAAAACATGTTCAACATCACTCATTACAAGAGAAATGCAAATCAAAACCACTGTGAGGTACCACCTTACACCAGCCAGAATGGCCATCATCAAAATGTCTACAAACAGTAAGTGCTGGAGAGGGTGTGGAGTAAATGGAGCCCTACACACTGTAAGACACGAAAAGGCACACGTATTCCAATGTTCACTGCAGCACTATTTTCAATAGCCACGACATGGAAACAACCTAAATGTCCATCAACAGAGGGGTGGATCAAGAAGAAGTGGTACATATAACAATGGAAAATTACTCAGCCATTGAAAGGAAAGAAATACTGGCATTTGTAGCAACAGGGATGGGCCTAGAAATTATCATGCTAAGTGAAGTCAGTCAGACAGTGAGACAGCAACATCAAACACTATCACTTACATGTGGAATCTAAAAAAAGGACACATGAACATCTTTGCAGAACAGATACTGACTCACAGACTTTAAAAAATTTATGGCTTCCGGAGTTCCCGTCGTGGCCAGTGGTTAACGAATCCGACTACGAACCATGAGGTTGCGGGTTCGGTTCCTGCCCTTGGTCAGTGGGTTAACGATCCGGCGTTGCCGTGAGCTGTGGTGTAGGTTGCAGACACGGCTCGGATCCCGCGTTGCTGTGGCTCTGGCGTAGGCCGGTGACTACAGCTCCAATTCAACCCCTAGCCTGGGAACCTCCATATGCCACGGGAGCGGCCCAAGAAATAGCAACAACAACAATAACAACAACAACAACAACAAAAAAAAGACCAAAAAAAATTTATGGTTTCCAACTGAGACAGGTTGGGGGGTGGGGGGAGGCACTGAGGTTTTGGGATAGAAATGCTGTGAAATTTGGTTGTGATGAGTGTTGTACACCTATAAATGTAATAAAATTCATGAAGTAATTTTAAAAATTCTGAAAATTATAAAGTATTATCAAAACAAGTTAGATCAGAATACCATTGTCTCTCTCTGTCTCTTTTTTTTTTTTTTTGGCCTTTTTAGGGTTGCACCCACTGCATATGGAGGTTCCCAGACTAGGGATCCAGTCGGATCTGTAGCCACCAGCCTACACCACAGCCACGGCAATGCCAGATCCTTAACCCACTGAGTGATGCCAGGGATCGAACCTGCATCCTCATGGATGCTAGTCAGGTTGGTTTATGACTGAGCCATGACAGGAACTCTGAGAATATGCTTGACTATGAAATTATGTGGAGATTTGGGACACTGACCTTTCACAGAGTTAAAAATCTGCATATAACTTTATACAGTCAGCCCTCTGTATCTGGGGCTCCACATCCACAGATTTGATCAATAATGGATTATCTAGTACTATGGTACTTATTTAGTGAAAAAAATCCATCTAAGTAGACTCGCCTCGTTCAAACCCATATTGTTCAAGGTCCATGTTTTGTATTGGAAAACTTATATATCAAGATGGAAATGCTTCACATATTGACCTACAGATTGAACAAAATGCTATTCAAATTACAGCTGGCTCACTGCAGAAACTGAAGGGCTGGTATTAAAATTCATGTGGAAATTCAAAGGAACCCAAATAGCCAAAACAATCTCAAAGAACTAAACTGGGGCACTCACAACTCATGCATCCCGATGTAAAAACGTGCTATGAGATGGCAATAATCACTACGATTGTCATAGGACTGGTTCAAGGATTAGTAAATAGATCAATGATATAGAACTGAGTCCAGAAATAAATGTAAATGACTGTACCTTTGTGGTCAACAGATTTTTGACAGTACAGCCAAGGCAATTCAATGGGAGGAAGAATAGTGATGTCAACAAATGGTGCTAGAACAACTAGTGAGTTCATCCACATGCAAAAATAAGCTGGACCCCTTCCTCCACATATACAAAACTTCACTCAAAATGGACCATAGACATAAATATAAGTGACAAAACTATAAAATTCTTAGAAGGAAATATTAATATAAATAGTTGTGACCTTGCATTTGTCAATGTTGATTTTGTTTTTGTTTTTGTTTTTGTTTTTTTGGTCAATGTTGTTTTAACATGACATCTAAACATAAGTGACCAAAGAAAAAATAGAAAAAGCAGACTTTAACAAAGCTAAAGAAGTTTTGTGATCAAAGAACTATATCAAGAAAGTGAAAGGACCACCAAGAGAATGGAAGAAACCAATTTGCAAATCATATATCTGAGGAGGACTATGCATTCAAATATATAAAGAATTTTTACAACTCAACAATAAAAAGACAAGTAAGTCAATTGGTGAGAAAAATGGCGAAAGGATTTGGATAGACATTTCCCCAACGAAGACACACAAATGGACAGAGTACATGAAAAGATGCTCAACATCATTAGTCATTAAGGAAATGTAAATCAAAATCACAGTGAGATACCACTTCACATTGACTCCAGATGGCTCTCATAACAGGCCCTGCTGAAGACAGACAGAAATTGGAACCCTTATATATTGCGCTTAGGAATGTAAATTGCTGCAAACACTGTGAAAACTAGATTGGTGGTTCCTCAATAAGTTAAACATGGAATACCCATATAATCCTGAAATTTGGCTCTTGGGTATAAACACAACTGATAACATACGTTCAAACAGAAACTTGTGCATGAATACACAGAGCAGAATTATTCTTAATGACCAAATAGTGGAAAGAAATAGTGGCCTGGATAAGCAAAATGTAATTTTTCTCTACAATGGACTTTTATTCAGCAATTTAAAAACTCATCCTGGGGAGTCGGCCCAAGATGGTGGTGGGAGGGACCTGGGCTTCATCTATGCCCTCCCAGTGAGGGGCGGGGGGGGGCGGTAGGGGGACCGGTAGCCCAAGACCACCCCCGGTCGTTCTCCTTCCCTAGTTCTGTGGCTGGGGAGGTACCCTTCCCCTCCACGCCTTGGAGCCTTTGCCTCTGTCTCTGGGTGGGGCCACGCGTCCTCCGCCTCTATCACCCCCCCCACCCACCCCTGCCTCTGCCTGCAGCTGTGGTGGTACATGTGCCCTTCCCTGAGGTGACCAGTGCCCTCCTGGAGTGCCTCAATCAGCAGCGGCTGCAGGGACAGCTCTGTGATGTGTCCATCTGAGTGCGGGGAACGGAATTCAGTGCTCATCTTCTCGTCCTGGCTGCGTCTTCCCCTAATTTCCATGACCAGCTCTTACTCAAGGGCATATCTTACTTCAAGACTGTCCTGGCTTCAGCTTACACTGGCCGTCTGCATGGCCACTGCTGCCATTGTCCACTTCCTCACAGTGGGGTCTGTGCTCCAGATGTGGCACATCGTGGACAAGTGCACTGAACTCCTCTGAGAGGGTTGGGCCTCAGCCACCACCACCACCATCACCACTGCTGCAGCCACGTCAGTCACTGTCCATGCTGCTGGGGTCTCCCTGGGAGTGGGGGAAGAGTACCCCTGCTGCTATGGGCTCTGTGCGCTCCCATGCCTCCAGCCAGGCCAGCAAGAATCAGTCCCCCAGCAGCAGCAACTACTTCAGCCCCTGGGAGTCGACTGATTGCTCCTCTTCCTCCCAAGAGGCTTTTGCGCTTCTGCAGTGAGGAGTGGGGAGCGTCGGAGGTGGCGGCTACGTGTTCCCAGCCTCTGTGTTTGGCAGTGGAGGGGCTACCTCTGGGAAGCTGATGCTGGAGGCAGATGAGCGGTGTGATGATAGCGGGGATGGGGGATGGGGGCGATGGTCCCTGGGGCTGGGCTCCGGTGGCCCGCCTGTGCACCCCCCAGCATCGTGCCACAGAAACCCTGGGTGTACATGAAGCGGGGTGGAACCTGCCCCACACCAGCACCCCTGGCTCCCCAAGACCCAGACCTGGAAGAGAGTGAGGAGAAGACTTGGTGTTGACCTGTGAGGATGATGAAAGTGAAGAGCTGGGGGGTGGCTCCCAGGATCCACCAGGGGGAGAACCTGAGGCACGCTTAGTACTAGTGTTGGCCCGGACCCTGTCTGAGCCGCCAGACAAGGGCGAGAAGCAGGTCAATTTCTGGGAGTCCTCCAATGACTTTGGCCCTTATGAGGATGGGGGTCCTGGGGCAGAGCTTGAGGATTCGGGGAGGCAACCCCTTCTTCTGACACTCCCATCCACCCCCCTAGGCCCCTGGTTCCACTGGACATGCAGGGCAACCAGATCCTAGTCTTCCCATCCTCTTCATTCACTTCCTCCTCCTCCTCCTCACAGGCTTCAGGCCAGCCGCCAGGGAACCAATCTGAACACGGGGCGGTGATGATGGGGGGGTGCGCCGTCAGGAGCCCTGGGCAGGCCAGGTGGCACTGGTGGGACCCCTGGAGGGACACATAGTAGGGATGGATAGAAGATCTTTCTGTGCCACTGCAGGAAGTCCTCTCCCACAAGAGGATGCATGATCAGCAAGTGAGCAGGCACCTCAACCTGCAGCCTTTTGACTGCTCCATGTGTAAGGAGAAGTTCAAGAGGAAGCATCACCTGATAGAGCACAGGAAGACTCACACAGGCCTCAATCCCTACAAGTGTGGCATCTGTGCCAAGAAGTTCATGTGGCAAGGCAGCTTCATGTGCCACCTGGGACACTGTGAGGCAGGGGCAGGGCCGGGGCCGGGACCCAGTTTGGGGGAAGGCTGGGACCTGGGGGCAGCCCTTTGGGCCAGCCTTGCAGCCCAAGAGAGAGTCCCCTGTCTGGGGCAGCAGCAAGGAGGGGAGTGGGGCCATGCCCGCCTCCAGCCTTCGGGTCTGGTCGCCTCCATCTGTCCACAAGGTGGAGATGGGCTTCATGGGGTCAGAGGAGAGAAGTGAAGAGGCAGGTTACTGGAGGTATGCTGGGAGCCGTCGGTGAAGGTCTGCCTGCTGACAAAGTCCAGGAGACTGAGGACCCCAGACTGCACAGCATGTCTGGGAAAGCCACGGTCCTACTTCTTCTTCTCTGCCTGCTTATGCTGTTAATAAAAACTGTGAGAGCTGGGAAATTGCTTTGTCAAAATAAGTTCCCCTTGAAAAACGAACGCCCTGGGAGGGCTACACGTCGGGGCTTAGTGTTTACACACAAATTCCTACTACCCCCTTGTTCTATGATCATCATCCACTTCTGAGTTTCCTCCCTTTTTTCCTATAGAGACCCTAATAGAAATGCTTTCATATTTAGACTGTTACTGTTTAACCTGTGGAAAACCCTGGAGACAAAAGAGAGGCTTGAGGAACAGGTCTCTCCATGCTGCCAGAAGGCAGCTCTTTTTTTGCTGGGGACTAGTTGCTGAATAGGATAGATATTGGGCCTTAGTTATAGGAAAAACTTGTGCGGTTTGCACCACATAATTGTATACAGGTCCAGGAAATTTACCTACTTTCGGTCAATTGGATATTGCTATGCCAGGCCTGTTGGCCCAACCTCAAGGAGTGTCCAGTGCTGTGGTTTCTAGTTCTTTGAGAATCAAAATAACCTTTGATATATATGATTAACCTTTACTAATAGAATATAGTTTGGCCTTAGGTTTAGGCACATAATAATACTTTTAAATTGTAAAGCTAATAAGTTCATGCTTTTGCTACTACAAAATTAGATCATTAACATGAGTACATTAATTCTAAAAAGTCAAGTGGAAAGTACCAAAAAGAGCATTGCTTGTGTTTCACAAATGTACCTGGTCATGTACAGGTCAGAAGATAACATTGACGGAGTGGAGGAAACTTAAAAAATATCACCAGATGTATGATGCATGACGTATGCCATAGGAAATAAAAAAATTGTATATAAGCTTGGTTGATTCAAACAATAACGAGCAGTCCTGCAGAAGCATCAGGTCTGTGTCCATTCTTTTGCCGATGCCGCTCATCCTTCAGGAAGCCCTGGTCCGCCTGAAGTGGGACTCTGGCAGGGGTTTAGCCTTCCAAGAAGAGGGAAGAGGGGCAGGGAGCCAGGGGCGCTGTGGCTCTTCAGTGATGTCCCCAACACACCTTCTGCCTTCCTATTCAATAGGCTTCTACATATTCTGGAGGGGGACTGTGTTGCACCATGGATCAACCCCATTCCACCCCGCAGCCCCTCCTCCCCAAAGTATCCCCAAACCCAGCCCTTCCTTCCCCTCAGGTGGGTACACTGAAGCCCCAGCCCCCAATAGAATAGGGCCACATGGTGGGGGTGGGGAGGGAGGGGGGGCTAGTTGAGCATCCTGGAGTCACTGGGTCAAGGGTCAGGTGTTTGTAGTCTTACCTGAAGTTTTCATTTGTGTTGTTGTGGGGACCAGGACTTTGAACTCCACCCTTGTCCTGGAACATACCCTGTTCCTCAGAGGATGTGCCCCTTATTTCTATCCTAACCCCTCCTCCCCCACCTTGGGGTCCCCCAACTTGATTCTCACTGGGGAGGGGGGCAGTGAAGATAATGAGGGAGTAAGTTGTAGGAATACAAGGTTATTATGTTAAATCTTATTTTTTTAAATGATGATTGAACTATTCATCCTAATATGTGGATGGGTCTAGAAAAGATTAAGCTAAGTGAAAAACCAATCTCAAAGGAAAATTATTGTAAATCTATTCATAGAACTGTGCAGATGGGCCAAAAACCATAGAGACAGAAAGTAGATTCATAGTTGTGTAGAAACTAAAGAGTTAGGGAGACCTGAGGTTCATGGGTATAGCTCTTTTTCTTATGGATGTGAGGAAATTTTCTGAAATGGCTTATGACGGTTGGCTGCACAACTACATGAATCTAGTCAAAGCCATTGAAATGTACCCCTTACATGGGTAAATTATGGCAATATGAATTTTATCTCCAAAAGTTAAAAAATGCATTGCTCCTAGTGATTTTGACTTCTAGAATGTTTTGTAAGAAAGTAAGTGTACAAGTGTTCAGATGGAAGCATACATATTCAGCGTGCCACTGTTCAAAACAGCATAAAACTAACTAACTAAATATCCATCAATAGATTCAATTGAACAAATTACGATGCCATACAATGAAATACACTAAAGTCATGCAAAATGATACCTTCATATCTATGAATAAATTACCACATAGTAGTAGGGAGGAAACTGTGGTGAGGGCAGAGTAATAAAAGCACTCAACATGAGTTTAAAGAAGATGTATTATGACATGTCTATAGATATACATTTTTGTATATGTAAAAACATTTGCTGCTCGAGAAGAAGTGGGGAATAAATGTGCACGTGAAGGCTCTAACAAGACTTCGATAAAAACCAAAATGTGGAAACCCACTGAGCTTCAAACTAACCCTCTCAAAGTTACTTTGGACCAGGGTTAATGAGAGATTTCATATGCTTGCTAGGACATACACACACAGGCACACACACCCACACAGTGACATATGCTCAAAGTCCTAATTGAGTAGGAATTAAAAAAAAAAAAAAATTGGTGGAGGGAAGGAAAGAAAAAAATCCTCTAGCTCCTGAGCAGAAGAAAGTAGTACCTCTGCCAGGTAGGAGAAACAACAAATGTGACAAACTCACGATAGCCACAGTGAATTAGACAGGTTTGGAAAGACAGAAGTGCTTTATCCTGCACAGTTTTGTTACACTCAAGAACTTCATGTTAATCCTAGGAGCAGGGCAGGCAATAGCCTAAAAAGGGCCATTAGAGCAGTATGAAGCTATAAAGAGAAGCAAGGAGTGGATGGGAGGGAGTTGGTAGACGCAGCAGTTAGGCATGGCTGGGGCGAATTGACGATGAAAAGGTCTGGAGCTGGGAAACTCAATTTACAAATGGACCGTGGCCAGGCCTCATATATTAAAATAGATATTCTGATCCCCCAGCTCTGCCACACAACTAGTCTGGGGAAGCCAACAACAAACCTCTGCAACAATTGGTCTCACATGGTGAAGTTTTGGTCAATTAGTGTCAGCCGCCCTCAATATTTGCCTATCCTTCCTTGATTCTAGTTCAAGGCCGTCCAGAGAAAGAAGCCATGTCTTGTTTGCCAAACCAGTCACACAGGAAGCCTCACTTCCAGGCAACCCACCACCAAATTTCCCAGACCCAATGACCCGCCATTACATTATACCTGCAGGTTTCTACCCCCGCCACACACACAGAGTTTTCACAACCACAACCACACCCCACATTGGTCCGCTGTCAAACACAGGTTGATGGTGGCCAACTCCCTCGCTCTCAGCAAGCTCTGAATAAATAGGCTTTGCTTTGTCCTCATTCGGATGGTCTCCACTCCTCCTGCAAAGTATTACTAATCAATGTAAAGGGGTATCTTGAGGCCAAAGGAATGGCTAAGCCAGAGCAGGAGCGAGTGGAGAGATATTCCACCATGTGTCTCATGAGTAAGATAAAACCTTGCCTAGGAGCCATGGTTTGACGCTGAGAACTTCGAAGAAAATCACACATATGGTACCCTGGAATTTACAGGGGAGACTGAGCGGTCAATTTCAAACTCTCAAGGATTTTAATTATAAATTGGCACTATTCTGCAGAACTGTAGATACACTAACAAGATTTGAATGGCTCTGGTGATAGTATAGGCTTATAATTTGTTAAGATCAGGCATGTTAGAATTCATCTCACATTTCGATATTATTGGTAGTGTGGAGAAAATTGTGGCATTCGGTACCCAACACCACTATTAAAAAAAAAAAAAAAGTATCCTGGAGTTCCCACCATGGCTCAGTGGTTAATGAATCCAACTAGGAACCATGAGGTTGTGGGTTTGATCCCTGGTCTTGCTCAGTGGGTTAAGGATCCGGCTTTGCCCTGAGCTGTGGTGTAGTTTGCAGATGCCGCTGGGAACCTGCATAGCTGTGGCTCTGGCATAGACCAGTGGCTACAGCTCCAATTAGACCTCTAGCTTGGAACCTCCAAATGCCATGGGAGCGGCCCTCAAAAGGCAAAAAGACAAAAAGACAAAAAAAAAAGTAACCAGAGTGAAATGTATTGAAGAAGTGATTATGTTTCTGTGAAATCACCTAAAAAACAACGAATATTCTCTTGCTATTATCTTTGAATAATATACTTTAAATACATTACAGCTACACAGTAATAAAGTTAGCCTGAAATCACTAGGTAAGTGAACACATAAGTATGTGGATACGTAACTGAGAACAAACAAAAGAATGTATGCTGCAAAGATATTTTAGATTCCAAACAGGATAGACAGAAGCTGCTTTCACTAAATATCCACAAAAAGAATTATTACACACACTGCAAGTAGAACTAAGTTTCCAAAGTGAAGAAAATTCAAATTAGGCTTAAGTCCATCATACACATATTTTGTGATAGGGGGATATACATTTATTATAATATATAAAACATAGCTATATTTTATTTCTTTGTATACTCATGATGTGATATATATTACCATTAAGGCAATCATGGTCTTTATTTTTCCTTGCTTTTTTTCTTTTAGGGTCCCATCTGAGGCATCTGGAAGTTCCCAGCCTTGGGGTCCAATTGGAGCTACAGCTGTCAGCCTACAGCACAGCTACATGGCCATGCCGGATCCCCGACCCACTGAGAAAGGCCAGGATCTGCATCCTCATGGATCATAGTCAGATTTGGTTCTTTGTTTTAACCTATTCCTGGAGAGTTAGAAGTGGGCTTTACTATATTTAAAACAGAAAAGCAGGCAAAGCTAATCGACACGATGGACATCGCCAATAGAGCTTACCCTTGGGAGGCTGGGAGGAAGGAACAGCACCTGGAAGCGGACACAAGGGGGTTGCTGGTTGTGTTCTAGTTCTTAACCTTGGTGCTGGGCTGTATGGGTGGATGGGCTGGTTTAATTTGTGAAAATTCCTTAGGTGGTATCCTCGTGTGTCTTTTCTGATATGTATTTTATGAGAAGATTCTTAAAGCCATCTACATTCTATGTCATTTGAAAACCCAGCAATTCTCTTGGCCTTCTTTTAGGACAGAGGGGTGGAAAAGCAGATGAAAGAGAGATCTCAAGGCTCAGTCTCCCCAAACTCTATGATTTTGTTCTTTTTGGAGCTGCACCTGAGGCATATGGAGGTTCCCAGTCTAGGGCTTGAATCAGAGAGCTGCAGCAGCCAGGGTACACCACAGCCACAGCAACTTGGGATCCCAAGCCTTGTCTGCAACATCCACCAGAGCTCACGGTAACCATGCATCCTTAACCCATTGAGCCAAGTCCGGATACATGCTCATGGATACTAGTCAGATTTCTTACCATTGAGCCACAATGGGAAGTTCCAAAAGTAATATTTTTTTAATATGTAAAGCAATGCATAATCTTCCTGTCCCTTTTCACATCTGCCTTTCTGTCCCCTTATATGGCTAGTGTCTCTTGTCCACCTGACCACAGGGATACCCCCAGGGGGGCTTGCTCCAAGTAATCCAGGAACTCTTCCTGATGTCTTCATCTGGCTAATGGTGCCAGGGTGAGGGTGCGGGTTCTGAGTGCACAGACCCCTTCTTAGTGACGGCCATGTAACCCAAAAGTCTTTCCCATCAAGAAGTAGAGTCAAGAGACCTGGCTTTGTCTCAGCACTGTCACTAGCTCACTGGGTAACCTTGAGGCAAGTTCCTTGACTTTGCTTGGCCCTCTTCCCCATTCCCACAAAAGTAGGTATTAGACTGGATGGTGTCTAGGGCCCTTTCCTAACAAGGCCAGGGATAGAACCAGCAAGTCTTCATGGTTACTAGCCAGATTGCTATTGGCTGAGCCACTGATGGGAACTCCTGATGGTGTTTTTAATCTGAAATCTGAAATCAATTGCATTGACTATTTGGCTTTGCAGTATAGGGTAAACATACTTGCTTCATTGCTTATTTATATAGAGAGACTACAAAAGAAGCTATTCATTGCTACTGATTTGATATAAGAGCCTTTAATGTTTATGAAAGTATTTGTTACTTTTAATAACACCCAATTAAACTCAAAAAAAGAGTTCTCATCATAACTCAGTGGTTAAAGATTCTGACTAGGAACCATGAGGTTGCAGGTTCTATCCCTGGCCTCAGCTCAGTGGTTAAGGATCCGGTGTTGCCATGAGGTGTGGTGTAGGTCACAGACATGGCTGAGATCCTGCATTGCTGTGGCTCTGGCATAGGTCAGGTGGCTACAGCTCCAATTAGACTCCCTACCCTGGAAGCCCCATAAGCCTCAGGCTTCGAGCCCTAGAAAAGACACAAAAGACAAAAAATAAATGAAGGAAATAAAATAAAAAGTCATACAAGAACATCTACAATACTCATTGGGGAGTAAGATGGCAGAGGAGTAAGAGGTCACTGCTCACCTTCCCCCACAAACACAACAAAAAACACATCTACATTTAAAATGACTGGCACAGAACATCAACTGCCTGCTGGCAGAAGGACTTAAAGCTCCAAAGTGGGCAGAAACTATAGGGGTGTGCTAAAGGGAATAAGGAGCTTGGCAAGAGTGAAGCCATCTTGCCGCCACCATCCATCTTGGTGAACTTAAGGTGACTCATGTGCGGGCTCTGAGAAGAACAAAGTCATTAGGACTTGGAAAACTCTGGACCCCAATTGTTCTAAGGAAATTCAGTAGTAATAGCCAGATTGTGCTTGAGGTTAATCATTAAAGTGACAATAGAAGGCATTCTTTAGAGCTATACACCTTCCTGTACCCTGCATGTAACTAGACATTAATGTAGCATGTTAGGCTCATAAGCAAGCACTATAAATGTATCCTCCCCCCTTTTGTCTGGGGTCTATGATTGGGAAGCAATTCCCTGGGGACCCACTGGCATAATAAAGCTGTTCTCCATCTTCCCTGACTGTCCTCTGAGGTGATTTCTGGGAGTTCTACAACAAAACTCTTGACATAACTGGGTATAGAACAAAAGAAAGAGAGAGAGAGAGAGAGAACTACTAATTGTAGTTCTTTTATATGACAACAGAAATGTTCATTTCTGAACCTATTTCCCAACGTGTAGTCCTAAGAAAGGAAAGTTTGATTTCCTTTGAGTTTCTGTTCTATGCCTTTGATTCATTTGTATAAAGAGCTTCTTAGATGGACAACTTAAAATTGACATTTAGAATTTGGGAATGTGTCTCAAATATAGGAGTTCTCACCACTCTGCTAGACCTCACTTTGATGTTATTCCACTTGTGGTGGTTGAGACAAGGAAATACAAAAACAGGGGGAATTTGAGGATATGATTATCCCAGAAGGACTTGTACTGATAATTAGTTGTTCCCAGGTTGCTCAATATGCCCTTAATCTGTATTTATGCAAAAAGTGTTAGCTCAGTGCCCAAAAGCTTTGATTATTTTACTGTATGTTAGTTCCAGATCTGAAAGTTATACATTCACAAACTTGAGGCAGAATAGTAACTCAGGGATGTCAGTGCAGGAGCATGAGCTTCAATGCATTCTTTGATATGGCCATTGATTAACATATATGGCCTAAGAGGCTCCAGGGAGTAATGTCTCCACAGGCCTTGTTTCATTGTAAGAAATGCCCATTCCCCATAGACTTTGTTTACCTATAGAAAACATGAATCTCTAGCCCACTCCTCAACTGATAAGAAAGGAATGAGAGGGGGAGTTCCATTGTATCTCAGTGGGTAACAAATCCAACTAGGAACCATGAGGACACAGGTTCAATCCTCTGGCCTTGCACTCAGCAGGTTAAGGATCCAACATTGCCTGAGCTATGGTGTAGGTCACAGATCTGGCATTGCTGGAGCTATGACATAGGCCTGCAGCTACAGCTCTCTTTAGACCCCTAGCCTGGGAACCTCCATATGCTACTGGTGTAGCTCTGGAAAAGACAAAAAGACAAAAAAAAAAAAAGGAATGAGAGGAATGGGGACTTATCTAAGGAAAGAAAAGGACAAAGAAAAGTACAAAACTTTGGGGACATTTCCAAGCCCAAAAGCCCTATTGGACAAGGACTGATATAGGTAATTGAACAAGGCCAATGAGAGAAAACCACATCTTTCTAGGACCCCTACATTGGTGCCCCTCCCCACGTTTAAGAGATAAAAATCCCTATAGGACACTAAAGAAGGGGGGCTCTTCTCCCCCCTCCCAGCAACTATGGGCGATATCTGCTTTCCTTTAATAAAGACTTTGCTTGCTTGGCTTGCTGCCTGTGTGTTCATGGAGATCATTCTTTGACTGACTTGAACAAGAACCTGATTCCAGTATCATCTTTCCAGGATCATCCTGACTAGATATTTTACTTTGTAAATATTCTAGAGTGGGAGAAGATAAACACTTAACCTCTATTTTGCCAAAAGAAAGGGTTGGGATTAATACAGAAGGAAGTTGAAAGAGAAAGTTCTGAAATCCTGAACCTTGTCTCCTTTTCACAGCTTATTCACAATGTCTTTTGGATGCAAGGTGGTTGTAAAAAGTACTGTAGTTCAATTTACATGCAAACGAAAGCTATTGTATGAAATGTGCTATTTCATTATTTAAATTGGATATTCCAAGGACACTAAATGATTTTTCTGGATGAATTATAATTCCTTTCCACAAGAGCATTTCAGTAGAGACATGAGCTTAACAATTATATTTGTTGAAAACAGGTATGTAGTTTTTTTATATAATTTACACAAACCAAAACCGCCCAATATTATTGAGTTCAGAATAAACTGTTCAGAATAAACAGTTCAGATGCATCTTATGGAACACAAGCCTACACTTTTACAAGTACAGATTCTCACAGTCACAGAAAAAGTTAAAAACCAGCCATACAATTGTCAGGTAATTACAGTGGTTATTCGATTTCTACTCAAACAACTTTAGCACTTTTTCAATAAAACACCCAGTGAACTTAGAGCTGCCTAGTGTCCTTATTTGCATAAGAAGGTTCTGACTTAGAACACTGCTGGGTACTACCTCTTTATTTCCATTGCTTCCTCCTCATTGGGGCATTTAAGACATGCATAAGCTTTGCTAGTACACTCTGCCACTGCAGATCTTTTACTTGATTCAAGATTGCCAGGGGAAAGGCAAAGATATTCTCAAAAAGTATAAAAACTTGACAAGGAGTGGCATGTATGCTAAAAGTGGTCATCCTGAACAAGTCCATGACAGTGAAGCTCCATCTGATTCACTGGCAAGGTCACGGGTGAGACCAAGAGTATCAAATTATGAGTCCTTTGAACTTTACCTCCTCTTGACTTGGTGATGGTTTTTATTATCTTTCTAATGAAAGTTCTTTGCAATTTCTAACAACAATTCCTTTAGGACACGAAGGAAAGGAAATGCTATAGAGTTTAATCAAGATGGTGAAGGGCAGGAATTCCCATCATAGCTCAGCAGCAAGGAATATGACTAGTATCCATGAGGCTGTGGGTTCCATCCTTGGCCTCCCTCGGTGGGTTAAGATCTGGCATTGCCATGAGCTGCGGTGAAGGTCACAGACACAGTCAAATCTAGCATTGCTGTGGCTGTGGTCCACATGTGTGGCCCTAACATGACCAAAAAAAGAAAAAGAAAAGAGGGTGAAGGGCATCAGAAGTAATGGTGTCACCCCAGTTTGAGGCCATGGAGCATGTAGAGAGAAGTGGAACCAAGGAAAAGTTGTAAATATGATTGGTTCTTTCAGGCCTTTCCAAACTCTGAAACCAGTGAAGGTTTTGGTTTCTTTGTTGCTGAACTGAAATGCAGAGACAGAGTTTTGGGTAAAGGAGAAATAGCTTTATTGCTTTGCCAGGCAAAGGAGGGCCACAGCAGGCTAATGCCTTAAAGACTGTAGCCTTCTCCCACCCCCTTGGAAAGACTTGCAAAGTGCATTTTATAGTAAAAAGGAGAAAAAGAGGTTTTCAGGATAGGAATCAGGATTGGGACAGACACGCAGTCTTCTTTCTTTGGGGGAATCCTAGTCATCAAAGAGGCAGTCAGGCTGATCTCAGCCTGATCATGACGGTGGTCTTCTGGGTTATTGCCTAGAATAACAGTACTTGTGAAAAGGGCATGTTGAGCAGAGATTAGAACAGACTAGGAAGTTCCTGAAAAAAATCATATGCTAATCATCTTTAACCCACAGGCAATTATGCTCAGGGTGCCTAATCTTAAGCTTATGGGTGATTGTGCTTAGGGTGTAACTAAGTCCAGGAGAAGGACAAGGAAGGACTCCAGGCTTCCACTTCAATACTGGAAGGCTTCCAGTATTCACTTCAAAAAGAAGGGGAAGGAGATATAACTTTTCTCTCAGGGGTATGAGGCACCTGCATTGCCATCACCATCTTCACTCTTCTTCCCTGAGTCAGTACTAGAATATGTGGGCACAACATTAAAGACTATGCCCAAAATGTCAGTAACCAAGATAAGTCACAACACTTTCAATGCCTTTTTCTTTGAGGGGAGGCTACACCTGTGGCTTGGGGAAACTCCACGGCCAGTGGTTGAACCATCACCATTACAGAGACAATGTTGCAACCTTGACCCCCATGCCACATGGGAACTCCTTAATGCTATTTTTGGAAAACAAATGAAAATCAAAATAATGCATGATGAACAAATAGCAAACTTTTAAATACATAGAGGGTGAGCAGAGCAATGTCAGAGCCTGAGGCCAAAGAAAGAAATTAAGAATTCTGGTTCTGTCAATAACTAGATCCTTGTTTTCACACATCATAGCCTGAATTCTGTCCTCTATTTCTACCCTTTGTTCTCCCTTCACCACATGCCTTCACTCCCCAAACTCCAGATCAATATCCATCTTCCATCCTGGGCTTCCATGAGGCCAGAGTGATCCTGGAGAGGATACACTGGATTCTAGCCATGGATTGTCTTTTTTTGTGTGTAGGGGCCACTACCCACAGCTTATGGAGGTTCCCAGGATAGGGGTCTAATGGAGCTGTTGCTGCCAGCCTATGCCAGAGCCACAGCAATGCCAGATCCAAGCTGCGTCTGTGGCCTACACCGCAGCTCACTGGCAACACCGGATCCTTAACCACAGCACAAGTGAGGAAGGCCAGGGATTGAACCCAGCAACCTCATGGTTCCTAGTGGGATTGACTTTCAGCTGGGCCACGACAGGAACTCCATGGATTCTTATTACTATCAACTCTCATCCTACTATAAAATAATATAATTGTATCCTGAGGAGTCTTGGCAAGAGACAGTGGGGTTGAGAATTGGAGGCTCTGGCCCCTGTCAACTGCTCTGTGCAGAAACGTCCCTATCAATGTCCTCCAGAATGATGTCATCTTATTGTACACTAAGAATCCACAAGAACTAACTGCAGCATCTCCTGACTTGACACTTTTAAGATGATTATGACACTGTTTTTTTTTTTTTTTGCAAGTTCTCACAATACCATATATCATCTATTTTGTGGCACTTGCTATGCAAGCAGCCATATAATATTCTTCAAAGCTTTCAACTCAGTATCAAGTAAGAGCAAAGATTATTTTGATATACAGACATTTCTCATTTTTTTCTACTTTCAATGTAACGTTTCCTGTGAGTTTGTGTTAGTATGTCAGTTTGCACACCATTTTCTTCTTTCCAGTGCACTCTACAAAGAGTTTTGTTTCACAACTCTGTTATGCTCTGACTAAATAGAACTTGTACAAACTGAGCCATGTCATGAAAATTTCAAATACTTCAAGTAAACCAAAGCAAAAATAATTCCAATTCTTCAGCATTTGGAACAAACGTTTTAATAAGATTCGCTTTGAAAAATAAAAAAAGTTCTAAAGTCGCAATCTGATTTTTTAAAAATAGTGTTTTCTGTTAAGTATTTCTATGTAATGATATTGTGAATGACCGTTATTCATATTGACATTTGTGGAGTTGTGTTCCTAGAGTGTCCTGAGCCTCATTCTTTGTTTATTCTTTATGTTTAATTTTGTTTTGAAAGTATACCTTTAGGGAATTCCTGCCATGGCTCAGAGGTAACAACCTCAAGTAGTATCTGAGGATGTGTGTTTGATCCCTGGTCTCACTCACTGGCTTAATGATCCAGCATGGCCTTGAGCTCTGGTGTAGGCCATAGAGGTAGCTCTGATCCGGCTTGCTGTGGCTGCGGTTGTAGGCTGGCAACTACAGCTCAGATTCAACCCCCTGGCCTGGGAAACTCTCCTAGGCAGTGGGGTGGGCTCTAAAAAATAAAAAAAGGCAACAACAACAAAGAAGTACACCTGTTAAAAAGGTAGAGAAGGAGGGAGGAAAGAAGAGGTTATGTCTCTGCAAAGTGCTTTCCCAAGAACTTTATGAAATTAGGTATCATTCTGATCATGCTGCCATTTCTAGATGAGGAAACAGGAGTGAAGAAAATGAGAGAAATCTACAATCCCACAGCTAAGTACATACAGTGGAATACAAAGCTGTGTGCCTTCCAAAATGTGTTCTTAAGCACTAGGGTGCAATAGGAGATATAAATCCTTATTGAAGCCACATATTTTATAATGGAATAAAAAAATATGTTTGTGACCCGCAAATGAAAAAGTGAGAAAAGCTTCTGCTCAATGGGTTTTGCTAATCAGGGAAGAGAGGGAATGCCAAAACTCTTGTTTCTTGACTCCTTGCAGTCAAGAAACAATAGTGCAGCCTTGAGAAATACTGGGTTCTGGTTCCTGCTCAAGGACTGTACATAACTGAGTGTTTCCAGCTCTTCAGCAGGAACTAAGGTCCCCACCCATGTAGAGGATGGTAACCTCAGATGAGCAAAAGACTTCTCTCAAGCTTGTTACCAACCGATGGAAGAAAGTCATCCACCCTAGAGCCCTCGCCCCAATCTTTTGCCTGTAAGGAACTTCTCCCCCAAACCATTGAGGAGTTCTGGGGGTTTTGAGTACCAGAAACTCATTCTCCTTGCTTAGCCCTGGAATAAATCTTTCACTGCTCCAAACTGCAATGCTTGTTGTTTGTCCTCACTGTGTGTTCTGTTAACATCTCCTCTTGGAGGCAGCATAGAGATCCCCACTTCAGCTTACTTAACCAGAACACTTTGTATTTCTCTGTATGTACAACTCCCACTCCATTCAACAAGTTTGCATCCATTCCCTCCCAAGTCTCTCTCATCTCATTTCAAGCACCTTTGGAAAGTACTATTTACTAATTTTTTTAAAGAGAAAAAATACCTGCATACAATAAATTTCCTTCTTTTATTATTATATTTAAGCAGAACATTTTAACTATTCTGAAAATAACCATATCAGAAAAAAACTCGGCTTTTTCCCTTTTATTTTCCAGGTGGCAAAGTAAGTCCGTATGTTTTAGGGTTTTTTGTTTTTGTTTTTTAAGCTTTACAAATCCACAAAACAAAGTGGGATGTTTAGTCTTGTTCCCTCTAAATCTCATTTCTGTGGGATACAGAAATAGGCATTCTTAGATATAGCAAGTATGCATACCTATATGAGCACAGACACGTCTCTGTGTCCCCACACATACATGTTTCACACTACATGTTAAAGGTTTGTGGGTGTCATTGCAGGTCTTTCCGTGTATGCACAAAGGGGAAGGAGAGGAAGAGCAACGTGCTAAAACAAGGGGAAGCAGCCAGACCTCAAGACCAATAAGCATCTCAGAGAGCAACACACATAAAAAATATTCCATTCCTCAGTAATTAAATCACTGATACATGTAGAACACTTTCAGTTCTTACAGAGGAGGGGTAAGGACAAAAGCAAGATAACTTCTGAAGTCATCTTGTAGGGAAGACAATGGTAATTCTTAAAAGCAATGGGTCCAGAGGAAGAATTCACTGCAAGATAATGACTCAGCAGGTGGCTGGCTCCATCCTGCCTCAATTCAGCTGAAGCCTGCCCAGCAGGGCCAGATCTTCAGGATTCAGGGTCACAGGGGATTGGGCTTCTGTCTTAAGGAGTTTTGTACATCCAAACTCTGATAGGGACTCCCATTTTGTACCATGGAATATATACAAATTAAAACCACACACTCACCCCACAGTACAAGAACAAACAAGAAGAAGGGAAGCTGCTGCCACCAGCAATTCAGAAGGTTTAGGAACCACAGCTTGTAACCTACCTGCTAAGGATTCTCTCACTCAACACCTGTATATTCCTGCCAATGAGGCACAACTCCTTGGACCTCTTAAAGGCACCAAATGACTATCTCCTGAACTGGAGGCAGTCATCCTTTTGTTTTGTTTTTAATTTTTAAATTATAGTTGATTTACAATGTTCTGTCAACTTCTGCTGTACCGCAAAGTGACCCAGTCATATATATATATGTACATGTGTTCATTTTCTCATATTATCCTCCATCATGTTCCTCACAAGCGATTGACTATAGTTACGTGTGCTATACGACAGGACCTCATCGCTTGCCTGTCACCCTTTCAAAATTCAAATATTATGTACATGACAGACTGCATCAAGGGGTTAAAAATGCTTCACTGGATGTCCTTTGCAGTGATGAGATAAAGCCCACATTCCTAACTTCTGCCTTAAGGAGTCTGGCCACAGCAGCTCCTGGCCAGTCAATTTCCGGCCTCCCACAAGGCCGCCTTCACCTGTTCTGCTTCCTGCACCTGCCCTGCTCCCCCCAGGGGCCACACCAAGGTCCTGGTCCCTTGGAGCGCCAAGTTCCTCTCATTTGCAGTGCCTGCATCACTGGCTTCCTAGGACCCCTTTTATACCCTCGGATCACTTCCTCAGGAGCTGGAAGCCAGGGGAGTTCTTGGGTGGGGCCCAAATCTGTAGGGCGGGGGGGCAGGTCCACCACCCACCCTTCCACGCTCCCAGGCAGGGCCAATAGGATCCTCTTCCCTAAGGGCAAAGAACTGCCCCTCAGGGCACTTCTCACCCCCTGAACCCCCGGAAGTAGAGTCGGTGAGAAGCAGGAGGTGATGTTGACGCTTCCCCCACCCCACCACCACCTTAGTTGGATCCTCAATTTACTGCAGTTCCGGTCGTGGTGCAGTGGTTAACGAATCCGACTAGGAACCATGAGGTGGCGGGTTCGGTCCCTGCCCTTGCTCAGTGGGTTAACGATCCGGCGTTGCCGTGAGCTGTGGTGTAGGTTGCAGACGCGGCTCGGATCCCGCGTTGCTGTGGCTCTGGCGTAGGCCGGTGCTACAGCTCCGATTCGACCCCTAGCCTGGGAACCTCCATATGCCGCGGGAGCGGCCCAAAAAATAGCAAAAAAAAAAAAAAAATTTACTCAGGCACTCAAAGCAATAATGAAGGATAATGCTGCTCCGGACTTGCATGCTCTTCAAAAGCCTACTTAGTTTCGATCTCTTCAGAAACGCCCCCTCCCCACCCCCCCGGCTCCGGGCCCTCTTCCGGCCCGCCTCTGTCCGAGAGCGAGCACAGGCCGGCCCTGCCCACTTCCGGCTGGAGGGGGAACTGCCAATCACTGCGCAAAGACCTCGCAGTGCATCCCGGGACCTCCGCTGGGTTCTTTGTCCCTCACGCCCTGGTAGTTCCCGCCCCTGGGCCTGCGGGCTGTGCCTCTGCACTTGAGCGTTTTTCGGGAGGAAGGGCCTGGGGTTTATTTGACCTGGGCCTCGTGGCATTTCCCTGGGTCTCCCCAGCCTGTGGGGCCCTGAGTGGGGATCGGCACTAGGTGAGTGAGATAGTCCGGTGGCCCACAGCTTTGGGAATGCTGTTCCATGTAGGGAAAGGGCGGCGGGGAGGTTGGCCAGCCGATCCTACACTGCCTGCCTTGCCGGGCCTGTTCAGCTTTGTTTTCCGCAGACCAGGGGTCCCCAGGCCTGCAGTGTCGACTGGCAACATGAAAACTGGGCATGTGGCCCTGCAGACTTCCCAAGTATTTAGGATACAAGCCGAGGTTGGAGAGTTACCTTCTGAAGGTAATTAAGGACCAATAGATGGTTTTTAGTTGGAAGATAATCCTACTAGAAAATGCCTTTCATACAGGGAGAGACGTGGGTAACTTGAATTGGGGCAGAAGCAGTGACTGCCAAGCTGGTTCTGTGCACTTCATGGTTGGTTTACCTAATGACCTGGTTCTGACTCGTTGGGCAGAATGGTTTTAGGGTGTGCTTGGGAAAAGGGGGCACAGGAACACCTGGAGTGCTTGAGCGCTTTGTTACTTTCCTTGCATTGTACTAGAATCCTTTTTATTGTGTTTTTTTATTTTTTGTGTTTTGCTTCTTTAGGGCTGCACCTGAAACATTTTTTTTTCTTTTTTGTGTTTTTGTCCTTTTTAGAATCCCTTTTAAATATATCCGTTCCGGAGATACCATCGTGATTGAGCGGTCCCTGAACCTGTCTAGTATCCATGAGGATGCCGGTTCCATCCCTGGCCTTGAGGTTCCTAAGGTTCTGGGGTAGCTGTCGTGCTGGTTGCAGATGTGTCTTGGATCCAGCATTGTGTGGCTTGGCTGTGGCATAGGTTGGTGGCTACAGCTCCTGTTCCACCCCTGGCTTGGGAACCTCCAGTACCGGAGGTGCGGCCTTAAAAAAAAATAAAATAAAATCCAGTCTTAAAGGTTTTTTTTTTTTTTTTTTTTTTTTTCCTTTTAATGCTCTGCCATTTATTGGCTGTGTGAAATTGGCGCCAGGACTTTTTTTTTTTTTTCTTTTTAGGGCTGCTCTGGCGGTGTATGAAATTTCCTAGGCTAGGAGTCGAATTGGAGCTCAGCTTCGGGCCTGCATTTCAGCCGCAACAACACAGGATCCAAGCCTCTTCTCCCTGGATCATAGCTCATGGCAATGCTTAATCCTTAATCCTCTGAGGGAGCCCAAGGAGAGCCCACATCCTCATGGATACTAGTTGGGTTGGTTACTGCTGAGCCACAATGTGAGTCCAGGGCAAGATTTTTATTTTTCTTTCTTTCTTTCTCTCTCTCTCTTCTCTTCTTTCTTTCGCTTTTTAGGGCCACACCCCTGGCATATAGAGGTTCCCAGGCTCAGGGTCAAATCAGAGCTACAAGTGGTGCCCTTCACCACTGCCACAGCAATGCCAGAACCGAGCAACATGTGGGACCTCCACAACAGCTCTCAGCAATGCCAGATCCTTAAGCCACTGAGCAAAGCCAGGGATTGAATGTGCACTTTTGTTGAACCTGCAACCTCATGGTTGCTAGTTGGATTTGTTTCACCTGTGCCACCACGGGAACTCCCAGGGCAAGACTCTTAAAACATGCATCAGCTTTCATTCTCTGATCTCTGGCCTCTCACTTCAACCTCCCCCCAAGTCCCATTCATTCCCCATCTTCCCTTAGCCTACTCACAGGTAACCATTTGAAAGTACTGAAGTTTGAAAATCAGTGAAGCCTTAGTCCTTAGCTCTTATGTAACAAGTAGTATTGGTGGGAAGGGAGATTGGCTTGGAAAGAACTGTGTAAGTAAGTGCCTTCTGAGGATTTGGGCAGCTTTTCTGAGACAGTAGCCTTTAGGTTAAATATCAGTGCGTTTTTTTGGTTGTTTTTTTCCTAAGAGTGTTTGAGGGGTTTTTTTGTTTGTTTGTTTTGTTTAGGCATGTGTAAGCTCTCAGGCCAGGTGTGGAACCTGCACCATAGCAGTGACCTGAGCCGCAGCAGTGACAATGCTAGATCCTAGGCCACCAGGGCACTCCAGCTTTTGAGGTTTTATGAGATAGTCTCAAGTTGTATTGTCAATGTGTTAAATGCCAGGTGCTATGACATGTGCCCTCCATTCTTGAGAACTGAATCCCAGAAGTTAATCTGGCAAGGACATCTAGCTAGTTAAGTGGTCCACTTGGAGGCAGACCTAGTTCTGTCAGGTTTGGCTACCTCTCGATTTGTGTTTTGTCTGTTCTCACTGACAAAACTCACTAATGCTGGAGTGAATAAGCTCTTGTATTTCCCTTAAACTTTTTTTTTGCATATGTCATGAAGTGTGAATAAATGTGAACCTATCAAACATGACAAAGAGAAGGCACTTTGAGATGGAAGCAGAGGGAAGGCTAGGATGCAGTGGGCGTATGAAGGGGCAGTAGGCAGTCTAGTTGCATGATAGTTGGCTTTTGGCTTTCTAAATGAAGGTCTTCCAACTGAGTAGAAATCTCTACTTTTATAAAGTCCGCAGTGTTCCTTGTTTGTCTTTCTGGTCTGCCTTTTTGTGCTGTGTGTGAACACTGAAAGCTCATGGTGATTTTCTTCTGTATAGTATACTTTTAATAGGTTTGCATTGAAAAGTGTCTGTGAGTACTTGCGTGTTAATTGTGTGTGAGCTGTAAAGTTGTGCCTATGTTCATTTCATGCCCAATGGTCACCAAGGAATCATTCCTTAACTCTTTTTGGAGAAGTGGTGGGATATTGTCTCCATTTCAGTGTGACTATCTGAAATGGAAGGTTTTCATGCATTCCACCAGGAGGGGGCGGTGTGTCCAGTCACACAGAGGTGGGATTGAGGCCTATACTTTCCACAGAGGGGAGGTGAGGTGGGGTCTGACAGGCTTTCTTCTGTAACCCAGGGTGCCTACAGGGGCTTGGCGGTGGCGGGGGGCTATGCAGGCAGCTGGGAGGGATTGTGTCTGCTCTGGATCCCCCTGGGTGCCAGGTGGTACCTGTCAGCCCCCCTCTCTTCTATCAATGCTCCATCATCTTTGGATTCATGGGGGTTTTGGCTTCAGGACCTCAGGGGGCTGTGTCTGTGCAGACAGGAGCTGGGTTTCCTGACAACGGAGGTGACCCTGGGAGGACAACGTAAGGAGAACTGAGGAAACATGGGGAGATGCTTCCTAGGTGGGACAGAGTTCCGAGGGTGTCTGTCTTCAGGGGATACAAGAGGGGCTCCATGTGGAAAACTGGGTTTTTGGTTGGATTTGTGTGCAGTAGAGAAATCATGTGGTAGGTGGAGGCCAGGTTTCCTGGCACCGTTTCCAGTGGAGGCTGTCCTTCCCTGTGGTGTGTCCTTGTCCCCTTGTCCAAAGTTAACTGACCCCACCATGAGGATTTAGTTCTGGCTCACTGGTGTTCCTCTCCTCTGGGCAGCCGTTTTGCTGCCAGCGCCACCCTGTGTTGGTGACTGAAGCTTCACCGTATAGTTTGAAGTGAGGGGGAGAGATGCCTGCAGCCTGGTTCTCTCTGAGGATCCCTTTGGCTCTTTTTGGGTTCCACACAAAGAACAGAAGGATTTTTCTCTTTGATGGAAACAGCTTCATGCGCCTTGGTCTCTGAAGATGGAGGCTCCGTTACTTGCAACAGGTGGTCACACAGCAGAAACTTTTATGAATCCTTGTGGCCGTGGGAAGGAAGGGGGATGAAAAGGCCTAAGGACTCAGGGTCATTTTGGAAGAATTCCTTAGAACAAAACTTCATACAACCTTGATGCAATTCCATGACCAGTATTAAGAAATAGCATCAAGATGTGTGCCTCCCCAGAGACAGCTGTCTGTTGTTCCTCAGGAAGCATCAGTGTTGTTTCATTAAGAGCTCCAGAGGATTGTAAGGTGAGGCCAAGGAGGTGAGCATGTGAGCTCCTGCATGTGTTTTGTGGGAGTTCCGAGCAAGCTTTAGCCCAAAGAGAGGCAAGAGAGTCTGCCCCATAGGGCTTTAGAAGGGAAAAGTCAGTGCGGCCCCATACCTTAGGTGAGCCGAATGTTGGGGATATCTGTATGGGGATGAACACATGTATCCAAGCAGGAACAACTCACTTTGTTCTCCATGTAGGAAGGGACTGTTCCTGAATCTTTTCTGAGACAAAGTCTGGAGAGCTTGGCCTTTTCAACATTTCAAAGTTGGCCTTGGTCATTACAGCTTGTGGGTGTGGTGGGACTCAGGTGAAATAGTCTTTTACCTATGATGGTGGATTCTCAAGATGCTGATGTGATTCCTCCACACAGTACCGAGAGAAAGTGACCCAGAGCTGGAGGAAGAAGAGGAGAAGAGGAGGAAATGGCAGCTTCTCAGGTAACCGTCCTGTCCTAGGTTGGAGTCTGTGTCTGCTTTTCCTCCTGAAATGCCATGAATTGAGAATGTCAGAATCATGAATTCTCTCCTTCTGATATTCTTGCCTGGTGAGGATGTTCTCAAGTACCTTTTCCTTGTGCACTTAGGGTAGTCAGGATCAGCTCTTAAAAAAGGCTGTCACTCTGCCCCAGAGCCTTTTCAGCATTGTCCTGTGCACAGGATCCCTGTGGAGCATGAATTGTCACGATGAATCATTACCTGTCAAGGGTTGAAACTATTCCGTTGGTGAGACATCACCATGGGAAGGCATGTCTATGACAGTTTTATGGCTCCTGTGTCACCCCTTTAAGGGAGGTAGAAATATGGTAGAGAATACTACTGTTTCAAATATATAGTATTGAATGTTTGAAGACATTAAAAACATTAAAACCATTTCTTTTGACTTGCTGCTTTCATCTTGAGTCACATAATGACCTCAGCTTTGGCACATGGCATGTGCCCTTTCCATTTCAGGGACTTCTGAGAGTCGAGGATGTGGCCATCGATTTCTCTCCATAGGAGTGGGAATGTCTGGACCTCGTCAAACGGGACCTGTACAGAGATGTGATGATAGAGATCTGTAGGCACCTGGTCTCCTTGGGTGAGGACCCCTTCCTTCCAGAATTCCTTTTCTCCCACTGGGTGTGGGATCCTGCATTTGCAGAATGTCTCCTGCCATTTTCTTGCCCATACAAGAGATTTTCAGACCCCACCATTTTAGGAGTAACTGAGAGTTGGTGGGTGCAGGTAGAAAGGCTTCATAATGAGGCATCCTCATTGTAACTGAAGTCCTCCTTGAGGAAAGCTGCCTCCTTCACTTTAGATTATTTGCAGTTCTGGAAGTTCATATGTATGAAGAGCTCTGCCGGCCTCTTAAAATCAGATTTGGACCCTTTAGTTTTGACTCAGTAGTACTTAGATGGGGAAGAGAGGAACTGCTTTTTACTTGTCACTCAGGGTCTGAAATGTGCTTTCAAAAGGCAGTATCTGGGGAAATAACTGCCTAGAATGTTTTGCCATTCCACAGTGCCATCTCTTGCACCTGAGTCCAATCCTAGATTGGATATTGGTGAATCTCTAGGAAAACGTATGTTTTTCTTTCCAATGAACAGAGTATGTTATCTCTAAGCCAGACCTGGTTCGCTTGTTGGAGCAAAAGACAGATCCCTGGGATGTGAAGGGAATGGAGACAGTAGCCATACAGCCAGGTATGTGTGCATGGTGGAAGCAGATGACCCAGGAATCTTAAAATTGGCTTTGGGAAGATGTGCTTCAATGGCACTGATTTTTGAGAAACACGGGTTTATTCTGTCTCTGTCTTAGAGCGACATCTGCTGCCAAAATCTTGTGTTCCTTAGCCCTCCATGTGTTCTCCTTCACCAGGGAGGATTCTCTCTCACATCCACATGGAGAGCCAGAATCCTGGTCTTGACCTGTGAGGACCTGACTGTCCTGGCTTTTTTTTGTTTTGTTTTGTTTTCTTTTTTGTGTTTTTGCCATTTCTAGTGCTGCTCCTGGGGCATATGGAGGTTCCCAGGCTAGGGGTCAAATCGGAGCTGTAGCAACAAGCCTACGCCAGAGCCACAGCAATGTGGCCTCTGAGCCGCACCTGCTACCTACACCACAGCTCTTGGAAACACCAGATCCTTAACCCACTGAACAAGGCCAGGGATTGAACCCGCAACCTCATGTTTCTTAGTCAGATTCATTAACCAGTGAGCCATGATGGGAACTCCCCCTGGATGTTCTTGCCTTTTTTTTTTTTTTTTTTTCATTTCTGACTCTTTTAGGGCCACACCCAGTGCACATGGAAGTTCCCAGGCTAAGGGTCGAATCAGAGCTGTAGCTGCCAGCCTACATCACATCCACAGCAATTTGGGATCCTAGCAGCATTCACGACCTACACCACAGCTCATGGCAACACTGGATCCTTAGCCCACTGAGTGTGGCTAGGGATTGAATCCATGTCCTCATGGATACTAGTCAGATTCATTTCCTCTGAGCCATGATGGGAACTCCCACCTGGCTTTTTTTCCATTACTTTTGGGTCCTAGGAGAAAGGCTGTGCACATTTCTGAGTAACTCTTTGTTAAGTTCTTTTTTCATGCTCTTTCTCTTCACCTAATCAGAAGCGAGTGAGGAGAGTCATGGAAACACTGGAATTTGATGCCAACATTCTAGGAGCAGTGGGGACAGATACTGTATGTTTTCTGCTTTTAAATGTCCAATTGCATGGAAACTTGGACCATGACCCTAGAAAGTTCAGACTAAGTAACTGTGTCAAAGCATAATGCACCTTGCTGAATGTAACCCTCAAATTTACTTCATTATATCCTTATTTTGGGAGGAACTAACATGCTACATGTTAAGTGTATTTTCCCCTTATCAGTGGTATAAGACTATGTCTAATTACTCATAGAATTCTTCACTAAATTAATGCATAGTGGAATACAGATTATACCCCACAATCATTAAAAGTCTTCATTCTTCTTTGATTCCTGAAGAACCATCCTTTTCTAAATGTGTCCTTTTTAACCTGAAGCTTCTCAGGAGTGTGTTCTGTGTTTTCACTTTTGGATGAGATTTATATCAAAATCACCCATAATAGTAGAGTTGAAGTATCAACTATAACACATTCCAAATAGCACATACTTGGTTAGACGTCAATGAGATAATTAGTCATCACACTGTATCTATGAAAATGTTTGGTTCATAAATATAAGAGTGCTTGAAGCAGAAAATATTCTTTTTTTTTTTAAATCTATATCTGGAGTGGCTCAGTGCATTAAGAACCCAACGTACAGAGTTCCCCTTGTGGCACAGGGGAAACGAATCTGACTAGTATCCATGAACTTGTGGGTTGATCCCAGGCCTCACTCTGATTTGACCCCTAACCTGGGAACTTCCATATGCCATGGGTGAGGTCCTAAAAAAAAGAAAAAGAACCCTATGGAGTGTCCCTGAGGATGCGGGTTTGTTCCCTGGTCTCAGCCAGTGGATGAAAGTTCTGGCACTGACACAAGCTGTTGTTTAGGTTGCACATGTGGCTTAAATCTATATTGCAGTGTCTTAAGCCAGCAGCTGCAGCTCTGATTCAATCCCTAGCCCAGAAACTTCCATACATTGCATATGTGTTCCAAAAAGGAAAAAAATTCTATTTCCCTCAAGGTGTCATGAATCATGGTATATTTAATTTCAAACATTTATTAGTATATGATTCTTTGCATGTGTTACAACTTTCATGTTCTTCCTACATTTATAAAGAATGTTTCATTTGTATTCTAAAGAAGGCATGACAACCTTTATATTTTTATATCTGTTACAGTGATGTATCTGTAATAAATTTCTTAAGTTTTTCTTTGTCATTTAACTCCTTTTTTTTTTTTTTTGTCTTTTTGCCATTTCTCGGGCTGCTCTCGCGGCGTATGGAGGTTCCCAGGCTAGGGGTCGAATCAGAGCTGTAGCCACCGGCCTACGCCAGATCCACAGCATCGCAGGATGTGAGCCGCGTAACTCCTTATTCATTCAAATTTTTAGTTCAGTTTTATATGGCCAAGTATAATCTATATTTTGTGAAATTCTCCTGCCTGTAACACATGCCACTGAGCAGAATATTTTCTTTTTTTTCTTTTTAAAACGTTTATTAGAATATAGTTGCTTCTACAAGGTTGTAATACTTTCTGCTGTACAACAGAGTGATTCAGGTATAAAAAAAGAACCCACATCCATTTTTTTTTAAGATTATTTTGCTTTATCCAGTACCACAGAATATTGGGTAGAGTTCCCTGTGCATGTAGCAGGTCCCCATTGGTCAGTTTTTCCATATACCCCAGTGTGTATATGCCAGTCCTAACCCCCCGATCTAGTCCCCCCTGATGTGTCCACTTTGGTAACCATAAGTGTGTTTTTAAAGTCTGTGTATCTGTTGCTGTTCTGCAAATAAGTTCATTTGTCTACTTTAAGATTCCACATGTAAGTGATATCCTGATATTTGTCTTTTGCTGTCTAACTTCACTTAGTATGGTAATCTGCAGGTCCATCCATGTTGCTTCACATGGCATCATTTCAATCTTTGTTATTGGTGAGTAATATTCCATTGTATGTATGCATCACACTCCTTTGGTAATGGACATTCAGGTTGCTTCCATATCTTGGCAATTGTAAATAGTGCTGCAAAGAATATTGGGGTGCATGTATCTTTTTGAGTTAAGGCTTTGTCTGGATAGATGTCCACAAGGTGGATTGCTAGATCATATAGTAGTTCTGTTTTTCATTTTTTGGGCAAGCTGCATACTGTTTTCCGTAGTGGTTGTAGCAATTGAAATTCCCACCAACAGTGCTGGAGGGTTTTCTTTCCTTTGCACCCTCTTCCACATTTAAACTTTGTAGTCTTTTTGATGATGGTCCTTCTGGCTGGTGTAATGTGGTACCTCATAGTAGTTTTGATTTGTATATCTCTAGTAATAGCAGTGTTGAACAGCTTTTCTTGAATTTTTTGGCCATCTGTATATCTTATTTGGAGAAATGTCTATTTAGATCCTCTCACGTTAGGGATGTTTCCAGCTTTTGCCTCTTCAGATATTTTCTCTGGTCCTTTCTCTCCCCCTTCAACTTCTATCACCCCTGTAATGGAAGTATTGGTGCATTGCCTGTTGTCCCACAGTTCTCTTAGACTATCCTCATTTCTTTTCCTTCTGCTTCCTTTATTCCGTTGCACATCAGTGATTTGCAGCGGTCTGTCTTCCACCTTCCTTATTCGTTCTGCTGCCTGCTGTATTGTGCTCTTGGTTCCTTCTCGTGAATTTTTCATTTTGGTTATCATGTAGTTCATGTCTGTTTGTTTATTCTTTAAATCTTCTATGTATTTGTGTGATATTCTTGTAATTTATCGATCTTTGCCCCCAGTTTTTTTTGGTTTCTGAGATCACGGATCATCTTTACTATTATTGCTCTGTTGTTTTTTTTTTTATGGCCATACCGATGGCATATGGAAGTTCCCAGGCTGAGGGTCCATTTGGAGCTATAGCTGGCTACCTACACCACAGCTCCTGGCAACACTAGATCCTTTACCCACTGAGCAATGCCAGGGATTGAACCCATGTCCTCATGGATACTCGTCCGATTCCTTCCTGCTGAGCCACAATGGAAATCCCTTCATTAAAGTGTTTTTAATGTAGCTTGTTTGCCTCCACTTCACTTAGCTGTTTTCTGGGTTTTTGTCTTTTCCTTGATCTGGCACGTATTTCTCTGTTACTTCATTTTGTCTAGCTTTTATTTTGTCGAGCTTTCTATGTGGTGTCTTTTTGGCAGGCGACATGGTTGTGCCTTCTCTTGCTTCTGGAGTGGGAAACGTTGTGAGTGAAGTTGATACAGGGGCTTGTGGCAGGCTTCCTGGTGGAAGGGACTGATTCTTGCCCACAGGTAGGTGGACCTGAGTCTCATTCCTCTGGGTGTGAGTAGAAAGGTGGCTGTGTCCCTGAGAGGACTTCAGGCAGCCTATTTTCTACTGGGTTCCACTCTGTTGTTGGGCCTGGGGCTTCTCAGTCTTGATGGATGGGGCCAGAGTTTTCCAAAGTGGTGGCCTCCAGGGGAGCTCACACCTGTGCTTATTCCCTGGGCCCTCCAGCTCCAATGTCCTGGCCTTAAGTGAGCCACAGCTGAGCCATTCTTTGCTAGGAGACCCTGCAAAAGCCGCAGGTAGTTCTGAAGCAGATTCTAATGGAGTCCCTGCTTTGTCCAGGGACCCAGTGCACATGAAAAACTGTGTGCCCTGCAAAAGTAGAGTCTTTGTTTTCCCTAGACCTGTGGTGCTCCTGTGCTTTCAGTGCCAAATGGTCTGGGGACTTTTATTCCAAATACAAGTTCCCTGGGCTGGGATAGGTTTGGGAACTCCTGTTGGAGAGCCTCTGCAATATAGTTATTTTCCAGTCTATGAGATGCCTCCCTTGTGGGCTCATATGGATAAACTCCCCTACTGCCATCTTGATGTTGCTTCTTCTTTGTCTTTGTGTGGAGGATGTGTTTTGTTTTTTGTAGCTCCCAGTCTGTGTTGTTGATGATTGTTCAGCAGTGATTTGTTAATTTTGGTATTTCTGTGAAAAGAGGTGAGTTCGAGGCTTTCTACTCCACCTTCTTATATCTGAATCTGTGAAACATTTCCTTTTCATAGATGCGGACTCCCTGTTCAACATGAGAATTATTTAGATGACTTACTTTTTAAGGGCATGCATATGCTGTGTTCAGCCTCCTTGACAACTAATTATCTCATTGTGGCTTCACAGTTCTTAAACAATTGCTTTCTTTTCTAGGACAGGTTTACCAAAATCAGTTCATTTTCATTTTTCTTCCTGGTATATTCAGAATGGAAATTACAATTTTCAACTCAGTAGGCTGAAGACAATATGATGTTGCGTTCAAATTGGAAAGCCCGATCTGTGTATTGCCAGTAAAACTGTGTTCTTGAATGATTACCCCTCCATTGTTCATTCTTTCTGTAATTTCTTTGTCTTTCTTGGTTAATGGTCAGGGTTGTCATTTGTCTTTATGAGCGCTTATGGAAAGAGTCTAAATCGTGCCTCCATGTGTTGAGGAATTTATATTTCTTGTGTGAGAAGAACTTTTGAATTGGACGTAATTATTGAAATATTTGATTTTGTCAATGTTAGGTATTGATGCATTTTTGATTTTTGGAAAAAGAAACAGAAAAATACCATGTTAACTATTTGAATTATACAGTTACATTTATTATTTACATTTGCATGTTTGTGCTACTGAACTGCTGAAATTTTCGTCTTGAGAAACAGAGTCAGTACTTGTGGAACAACCACCTTCTCGTTTCCCTCAATTCCATTCTCAAGGTTGCCTTTAACCCAATGGATTATTTCCTCAGATGTACCCATGTTTTACCATGTGATCTCATTTCATTTGACTCTTCTGCTTTTGGAAGTTAAGCCCGTGTCCATTGCATCACTGGCAAATATTTGCTGCCATTCCATAGGTTGTCTTCTCTTGTTTTTGAGAATACATTTTATTGAAGTATATAGGAAATTTAAAAATTCTGGTAGTTTCAGGTATATAGCAAAATGTGTCATTTATACGTATGCATGTACCTTTTCCTTTTTGGGCTCTTTGTCCATCTAAGTTATCACACAGGATTGAGTAGATTACCCTGTACTATAGAGTAGGCCATTGTTACCTATCTCTTTCATACATAGCAGTGTTTGTATGGCATACCCAGTGGCCTGATTCATCTGCATCGTGCCCATTTCCCATTTGGTCATGATAGATTTGGTTTCAGAATCATTGGGTAATTTCTTTTTCTACATTCTAGTGTATCATTTCTATACATCTCCATATATCAGCGATCTCATGTGATATTTGTCCTCTTCTGTCCGACTTCATCTAGTATGATAATTTTTATGTCCATCCATGTTGCTTCAAATGGCCTTGTATTTTATGGGTGAGTAATAATAGTCCTCTGTATGTTTGTATCACATTTTCTTTATCCATTCTTCTGTTGATGAGCATTTAATTTGCTTCCATGTCTTTCCTATTGTAAACAGTGCTGCCCTGAATATTGGAGTGCATGTATGCTTTCAAATTACAGTTTTCTCCAGAT
Source organism: Phacochoerus africanus (assembly GCF_016906955.1). Lineage (NCBI taxonomy): Eukaryota > Metazoa > Chordata > Mammalia > Artiodactyla > Suidae > Phacochoerus > Phacochoerus africanus. The sequence continues at coordinate 42,292,167 of NC_062553.1, read as the reverse complement.
AGATGGCCAGAACGGGAATTGCTGGATCATACGGTAATTCTATATTTAGTTTTCGAAGGCACCTCCATACTATTCTCCATAGTGGTTGCACTAGCTTACATTCCCTGCAAGAGTGGAGGAGGTCTCCCTTTGTTCCACACCTATTCCAGCACTTAGTGTTTGTAGACATTTTGATGATGGCCATTCTGACTGGTATGAGGCAATAAGTCCTTGGATTTGTTAATTTTATTTTAAAATTTACTGCCATGCTTGCAACATATGGAAGTGTCTGGGCTAGATGCAGAGTGGAGCTACAGCCATGGCCTACACCACAGCTGCAGCACTAGTGCAGCACTGGATCTCAACCACATCTGGGACCTCTGGTGCAGCTTACATATCACTGGATCCCAAACGAACTTCCTGAAGCCAGGAATCAAACCAGCATCTTCAGGGAGACAATTTCGAGAATCCTTGACCCACGGAGCCACCACAGGATCTTCTCTTTTAATTTCGATTTGCATTTCTCTCATCATTAGTGGTGTTGACCATCTTTTCATTTGCTTTTTGCCCTTCTGTGTGTCTGTCTTTGGAGAACTGTTGTTTAGAATTGAGGTCCATTTTCTATTTAGGCTGTTTGGTTTTTGGTATAACCCTGTATGAGACATTTGAATATTTTGGGAAGTTCTTTGTTGTTTGTTGCATCATTGGCAAGGATTTTCTCACAGTCTGTGGGTTGTCTTCTCATTTCGTGTATGTTTTCCTTTTCTGTCCAAAGGCTTTGTAGCTGACTTAGGTCCCATTTCTGTATTTTTGTGTTTCCTTTCATTCCTCTAAGAGGTGGGTCACAAAGCTTATTGCTGCAATTTATGGCAAAGGTTTTTCTGCCTGCATTTTCCTCTAAGAGTTTTATAGAATGTGGTCTTATGTTTAGGTGTTTAATGCATTTGGAGTGTGTTTTTGTGGATGGTGTTAGCAAGTGTACTAATATCATTGTTTGTACATGTAGTTGTCCGGTGTTCCCAGCATCACTTATTGAAGGTACCATATTTTATCCATTGTATACTGTTGTCTGTCATGCCATAGATTAGTTGTGCCTAGGTGCATGGGTTTCTGATCCACTGACCTATACTTCTGTTTTGGTGCCAATACCATCCTGTTTTAATGAGTGTAGCTTTGTAGTAAAGACTGAAGCCAGGGATCCTGATTCCTCCAGCGGAATTTTCCTTTCTCTAGATGGCTTTGACTATTCAGAATGTTTTGTGTTGTCACTTACATTTTGAAACATGTTCTTCTACTTCTGAGAAAAATGCCATTGTTAATGTAATAGGGATGGGTACTGACTCTGTAGGTGGCCTTGGGTAGTATAGTCCTTTGGAAAATGTTGATTCTTCCAATCCAAAGTGTGGTAGAGCTTACAGTCAGTTTGTGTTATCCTTGTTGCCCTTCATCAGTATCTTGTAGTTTTGAGAGTAGAGATATTTTTCCTCTTTAGGTAGATATATTTCCATATATATTTTTCTGTTTGATGGGATGGCAAATGCAATTGTTTCCTTACTAGATCTCTTATCTTGCATATTAATTGCATAGGAATGGAAGCTATTTCTGGGTGTTATTTTTGTATTCTACATCTTTACCACATTTATTGATCAGCTCGTAACAGTTTTCTGGTATGTTTTGGATTTTCTATGTATCACGTCATCTGCACAGAGTGACGTATTTCCTTATTCTTTCCTAATTCAGATTCCCTTTATTTCTTTTTTCTTTCTCTGCACAGCATGACTAGGACATCCAAAACCATGTTGAATCACAGGGGTGAGACTGGACCTCCTTGTCATGTTCCCAATCTTAGTAGAAATGTTTTCATCTTTTCTTGTTTTTTAATTTTTAATTTTTATTCCCCCCCACACACTTCTTTTTTCCTACTGTACAGCATGGGGACCTAGTTATACATACATGTAGTCATAATTTTTTCTCCCATTATCATGCTGTGTTTTAAGTATCTAGACATAGTTCTCAGTGTTCATCAATTCACCATTGAGAATTATGTTAGCGTTGTGGTCGACATGTATGGCTTTTCTGATGTGGATGTAACTTCCCTGTATGCCCACGTCCTGGAGAGATTTTATCTGAACTTGGTATTGAATGTTGTCAAAAGCTTTTTCAGCATCTACTGACTTGATCACAGTTTTCATTCTTCACTTGGTTTATGTGGTTTGTATCATTCATTTATTTGCACAGACCGAAGAATCCTTGCATACCATAGATGAACCCCACTTGATCATGTTGTTTTATCTTTTAACTGTACCATTGGATTCCATCTGCCGATATTTTGTTGAGGAGTTTTACATCTCTGTTGATCTGAGATACTGGCCTGTCATTTTCTTTATTGTGGTATCTTTGTCTGGTTTTGGTATCAAGGTGATGTTGGCCTCATAGAATGAGCTTGGGAGTGTTCCTTCCTCTGCAAATTTTTGGGAAGAGTTTCAGGAGGATATGTGTTACCTCCTCTCTGAGTATTTGGCCTCTGATAGATTTGGCCTGTGAGGCCATCTGGTCCTAGCCTTTTTGTTGTTGTTGTTGTTGTTACAATTTTTGTAATCACAGTACTTGTCATTTCAGTGTCAGAACTCATGATTGGTCAGTACATCTTTTCTGTTTTCTTCCTGGTTCAGTCTTAGATGCCTGTGGCTTTCTAAGTAAGTGGCTGTCCATTTTCTTCTAGGTTGTCCATTTTATTGGCATATAGTGACCTGTAGTAATCTCTTAGGGTTATTTGTATTTCTGTGATGGCCTTCATAAATTCTTCCTTTTTATTTCTGATTTTACTGATTTGAACCCTCTCCCTTTTTTTCTTGAAGAATGTGGCTAAAAGTTTATCAAATTTTTTTTATCTTTTCAAAAAATCACCTTTTAGTTTCATTTATTGCTTTGGTTTTCTTTCTCTCCTTGATTTCTGCTCTGATCTTTCTGATTGCTTTCCTTCACTAACTTTGGGGTTTGGGGGTTCTTCTTTCCCTAGTAGCCTGAAGTGTATGATGAGGTTGTAAAATTGGGGTTTTTCTTCTTTCTTGAGGTAGGGTTGTGTTGCTTTAATCTTCACTCCCAGAACTGCTTTTGCTATGTCCCATAGCTTTTGGATGGTGGTGTCTTCATTGCCATTTGTGTCCAGGTATTTTTTGTTTCTTCAGTGATCCATTGTTCAGCCTCCACATGTTTCAGTTGTGTTACATTTTGTTTGTTTGTTTGCTTGTTGCAGTCTTTCTCTTGTAGTTGATTTCTAGTCTCATCACGTAGTGGTGAAATAAAATGCTTGATATGATTTCCATTTTCTGGAATTTCCTGAGGCTTTACTTGTAGCCCAAGGTATGAATTCTCCTGGACATTTTTTTCTGGGCACCTGAGAAGAAAGTGTATTCATGTGCTTTCAGATGAAACGTTCTATATGTGTAAAGTAAGACCATATTGTGTATGGTATCATGTAATGCATGTGTTTCTTGACTTTTCTGTCTGGATGATCTGTCCATTGCTGAAAGAGGGGCACTGAAGTCCCCCACGATTGTGTTATTTTTGATTTCTCATTTTATGAATGTGAACATTTACCTTATATATTGCAGTGCCTCTGTGTTGGTTGCATATATAGATTTGTCCCTTGATCATTGGGTAGTGTCCTTCTAGTCCCCCGTAATATTCTTAATTTTTAAGTCCTTTTTGCTCCTCCTGCTTTCTTTTGGTTTTCCTTTGCATAGAATGTCTTCTTTCATTCCCTCATTTTCAGTCAGCATGTATCCCTAATTCGGAAGTTGGTCTCTTGTGATAGCACATAGATGGGACTGGTTTTGTATCCATTCAGCCAGTCTATATCTTTTGGTTGGAACATTTCATCCATTTGCATTCAGGAGAATATTGATGTGTATATACTTACTGCCATTTTATAGACTATTTTGGATTTTTTTTTATTGGTCCCTTTTTCTTCTTCTATCTTTCTCTTGTGATTTGCTGACTTTTTAGTATTGTATTTGAATTGCTTTTTCTTATGAGTGTGTCTATTGTATGTTTTTGTTCTTCCAGTTTTTTTTTCTTTTTTTTTTTCTTATTCCATTTTAGGGCCGCACTGGCAGCATGTGGAGGTTCCCAGGCCAGGGGTCCAATCCATCAAATGTGCCAGGCCTCGCTGGTGGGCCCAGGCTTTTTCCTGATCACTCAATTATGGTGCATTCTACCCTAGCTGTCTCAGTTTGTCTCCTCACAACCAACCCCAGTCCTTTCTCTGGATTTGACCTTGGCAGCCTGAGTCTCAGCACCCTTCTCTGGCTCACCTCAGAAGCTCAGCATATCTGGCTGTGGTGTGCTGGGCAGGAGTACCAAGAGTCCCTGCACATCTTTCTCCAGTTTGCCCTCTGTAAACAGTTGCTACAATCTCCTGAGACTCCAAATTCCTTCTCTGTCCCAGGTGGTCTCTTCCAGTGAGGGGCCTTGCCTGTGTGCAGAAACCTTTCATCTTTCACAGCTCTCCCCAGTGGGGGTGCTACCCCATCCTGAGTCTTTTCTGTGTCTCTCTCTTTCTTTTTTCATAGCCAGGTCTGTGGAGATTTTCTTTCCTATTTGGAAATTGGAGATCTTCTGACAGCATTCAGTAGATGTTCTCTGATCACTGTGGAGATCATTGTGGATGTATTTTTGATCCATTTGCCAGAGAAAGTGTGTTCCATGTCCTGCTTCTCCACCATCTTGTCCCAACCTCCAGCTTTCCAGGTTTGAATCAGGCAGCTCATTTTAATTTTTCCTCATATGTAGGCAGTCACTTCCTATGTATCACAACCTCCTTTATCAAGATGGAATTTCTTAGCACCTCTGCTGTGTGCCATCCACTTTCTCCTCTTCAGAAGTAGAACAGCCCTGCATTCTCCTTCCACAGAAATGGTGATTTGTTGTCACTATGCAACCTAGTCTTATTTTGTTTGTTTGTTTTTTTGTTTTGTCTTTTTGCCATTTATTGGGCCACTCCAGTGGCATATGGAGGTTCCCAGGCTAGGGGTCAAATCGGAGCTGTAGCTGCCAGCCTAAGCCAGAGCCACAGCAACTCAGGATCCAAGCCACGTCTGCAACCTACACCAGAGCTCATGGCAATTCTTGATCCAAACCCACTGAGCACAGCCAGGGATGGAACGTTCAACCTCATGGTTCCCAGTTGGATTCATTAACCACTGAGCCATGATGGGAACTCCGCAACCAAGTCCTTTATACTGTTTTCAAATCATTGTTTAAAATGTCATGTTGAGCTTGTACATTTCCCTACTGACCTCAATGATGATGTGTAATGTTATAAGATATGGCAAAAATTCAATGTTATCAACATTTATCAAAGAGATACCCTTCCCCTCCTCTGCTTCCCCAAGAGAAGACTAGCAATGTTTATCCTTTTTTGAAATGGTTTGCTTTGCTCCGCAAAGGCTTGTAAGTTTGATTAGGTCTCGTTTTTGCTGTTGCTGTTTTTATTTCTCTTTCCTTGGAAGTATGACATAAGAAAACATTGTATGTTGCAACGTTGCCAAATTCATTGGTGAGTTCTGACAGTTTTCTGGTCGTGTCTTTAGGATTTTCTAGGTATAGTTTGTCATCTGGAAACCATGCTAGTTTCACTTCTTTTTCAATTTGGATTCCTTATATTTCCTTTTCTTCTCTGATTGCTATTGTAGGACATCCCAAAACGATGTTGAACAGTAGTAGTGAAAGTGGACAACCTTGTCTTCTTCCTGATCTTAGTGGAAAGGCTTTCAGTATTCCACCATTGAGAGTGATGTTCGCCTTGGCTTTGTCATATGCGTCTTTTATTATGGTGCATTAGGATCCTTATATGCCCACTTCGTGGAGCATTTTTCTCAGAAATGAGTGTTGGATATTGTCAAAAGCTTTTTTCTGCATGTGTTGAGAGGCTCATACAGTGTTCATTTTTCAGTTTGTTGATGTGGTGTGTCATACTGATTTGTGGCTATTGAAGACTCCTTGATATATCACACTCAGTCATGCTGTATAATCCTTGAAATGTATGTGGATGTAGTGTGCCATTATTTTGTTGAGGATTTTTGCATCTGTGGATATCAGTGATAGTGAATTGTAATTGTCTTTTGTGTGGTACATTGTTCTGGTTTGGGTATCAGGGTGATGGTGGCCTTATAGAATGACCTTGGGATTGTTCCTTCCTCTGCTCTTTTTTGGGAAGAGTTTCAGAAGAGTAGGTATTATCGCTTCTCTGAATATTTGATGGAATTTCCTGTGTAGCCATCAAGTTCTGAGTTTTGTTTTTTCAATGTTTTTGATCACATTTTCAGTTTTAGGGCTTGTGGTTGGTCTGTTCATCTTTTCTATTTCTTCCTGGTTCAGTCTTGGTCAGTTGTATCTTTGTACAACTTTGTAAAACTTGTCCCTTTGTTCATTTTATGTGCATGTCCTTGCTCATAGGAGTCACTTATCATTCTATTTATTCCTGTTGTGTGAGTAGAAACTTCTTTTACATTACTAATTTTATTGCTTTGAACCCTCTCTCATTTCTTGATGAACCTGGCTAAAGGTTTATCAATTTTGTTGATCCTCTCAAAGAACCACCTTTGGTTTCATCGATCTCTGTTGTTTTCTTTGTCTCAGTTTCCTTAATTCCTCTGTAATCTTTTTTTTTTTTTCTTCTTTAGGGCCACATCCCTGGTATATGGAGGATCCCATGTTAGGGGTCGAATCAGAGCTGTTGCTGCCGCCCTTCACCACAGCCAGAACAACCCCAGATCCGAGCTGCATATGTGACTTGCACCACTGCTCATGGCAACATTGGATCTTTAACCCACTGATCGAGGCCAGGGATCCAACCTGCAACCTCATGGTTCTTACTTGGATTTGTTTCTGCTTCACCACACTGGGAACTCCTCTCCTCTCATCTTTGTGATTTCATTCCTTCTAATAATTTTGGCCTTTGTTGTCCCCTCTCTAGTTGTTTTAGGTGTAAAGTTAGGTTGTATATGTGCTTTTTCTTTATTCCCGAGATAATACTGTATTGCTGTAAACTTCCCTTTAAGCACTGCTTTTGCAGTATCTCAATACATTTTGGATTCTTGTATCATCATTATCATTTGTCTTTTAAGTATCTATTGATTTTCCTTAGCAGTTCCTTGGGTGTTCAGTCATAGAAATGGACTGCATTTTAATGTATTAACAATGAAATATGAGAAGGAGAAGGTAGGGAAACCATCCTGTGTACCATTGCACCAAAAAGCATAAAATACCTAGGAAGAAGCTTAACTAAAGCGACAAAAGACCTATACTCTGAAAACTATAAGATACTAATGAAAGAACTCCGAGATGACACAAAGAGATGGGAAGATGACACCATGCTCTTGGATTGGAAGCATCAATAGGATCAAAATGATGATACTACCCAAGGCAATCTGCAGATTCAGTGCAATCCTTATGAAATTACCAGGGACATTCTTCAGAGAATCAGAACAAAATATTTAAGAACATGTATGAAAACACAAAAGACCTCGAATTGCCAAAAGCACTGTTGAAAAAGACAAAAAAAGAAATGGATGAATCAAGTGCCCAGACTTCTGAGTATACTACAAGGCTGCAGTTATCAAAACTGTATCATATTGGCACCAAACCAGAGAGAGAGATCAATGGAATGGGATAGAGAGCCTAGAAATAAACCCAAGCACCTATGGTCAACTAATCTATGACAAAGGAGGCTAGAACAGAAAGTGGAATAAAGATTGTCCATTCAATAAGTGGTGCTGTGACAACTGGACACCTACATGGAAGAGATTAAAATGAGAGTACTAAAACCATATACAAAAATAACTGCAATGTATGAAAGGCCTAAATGTAAGGCCAGGTGCTATAAAAGTCCTAGAGGAAAAGAGGCAGAGCACTCTTTGCCCTTTGACCTAAATCACAGCAACGTCTTGTCTGCTTCATCTCCTGGAATAAGGTCAATAAAAACAAAAATAAATGAGTAGGACCTAAGTAAACTCAAAGGCTTTTGCACAGCAAAGGAAACCATTTACAAAAGTGGGAAGACAACCCCAGAGTATGGGATATGATCTTTGCAAATGAGGCAAGAGATGAGGGCTTACACTCCAAAATAGACAAACAGTGCATAAGCTCAACAACAATAAAACAAACAACTGCATTGAAAAATGGACCTGAATAGACATTTCTGGGAGTTCCCATCATGGCAGAGTTAACAAATCCAACTGGGAACCATGAGGTTGCAGGTTTGATCACTGGCCTCACTCAGTGGGTTAAGGATTCGGCGTTGCCAAGAGCTGCGGTGTAGGTTGCAGATGCGGCTCAGAACCCACATTGCTGTGGCTCTGGCGTAGGCTGGTGGCTACCGCTCTGATTAGACCCCTAGCCTGCGAACCTCCATATGCCATGGAAGCTGCCCTAGAAATGCCAAAAAGACCAAAACAAAAAAAATAGACATCCTGCAGTGAAAACATGGTTAGCCATTAGGCCTATGAAAAAATGTTCAACATCACTGGTTAGTAGAGAAATGCAAATCAAAGCCACAATGAGGTGCCACCTCCAATCAGTCAGAATGGCCATCCTTAACAAGCTTACAAATAGCAAATGCTGGAGATGTTGTAGAGAAAATGAAACCCTCCTTCAGTGTTGGTGGGAATGTACATTGCTACAACCACTATGGAAAACAGTGCAGAGTTGCTCAGAAAACTGTATGTAGAACAACCATATGATACAGACATTTCACTCCTGAGCATATATCCAGACAAAACTGTCATTGAAAAAGATATATCCACCTCTGTGTTCACTGCAGCACTATTCACAATATTTTAAGACATGGAAACACCCACATCTGCGATCTACACCACAGCTCATGGCAACACTGGATCAATAACCCAACGAGCAAGGCCAGGAATCGAACCTGCATCTTCATGGATGCTGGTCGGGTTTGCTAACTGCTGAGCCATGACGGGAACTCTGTATTTCAGTTTTTTGATATTTAATTGTTAGTGTAGAGAAATGCACCTGAAGTCCGTGTATTATTTTTGTCTCCTGCTGCCTTGCTGAATTCATTTATCTGTTCTAGTAGAGTTTGTGCCATCTTCTGAGTTTCCTCTGTCGAATGTCATGTCATCTCCTTATAGTGAGAGTTTTCCATGTTCCTATCCAAGGTTGATACCTTCCTTTGTCTTGTCTGATTGCTGTGGCTAGGAATTCCGATGTTATGTTGAGGAGAATTGGAGATTGGAGATCCTTGCCTGGTACCCTATTAGGCGGGAAGGCTTTCAGTCTTTCACTGTTGAGTATTGTATTGGCTGTGAGTTTGTCCTAGATAAGTTTTATCATGTTCTGCTCCTCTATACCGACCATGGTAAAGGATTTTCTCCTGGATGGTTGTTGAAGTTTGTCAAGTGCTTATTCTGCGTCTATTTTGATGGCCATGTGGTTTTTGTCTTTTACTTTGTGGTGTATCCCATTCATTGATTTGTGTATGTTACACCATCCTTGTGAAGTGGAGATGAGTCCCTCTTGGTTGTGGTATGTGATCTTTTTACATGCCATTGGATTCTGTTTCCTCATATGTTGTGGAGGATTTTTGCATCTATCCATCAAAGAAACTGACCTGTAATTTTGTTTTTCTGTGGTATCCTAGTCTGGTTTTGGTATCAACGTGATGGTGAACCTCCATATGCCATAGGAGTTTATTGACTGTCTTGGGAGGTGTTCCCTCCTCATCAGTTTTTTGGCAGCATATGAGAAAAAATCATGCAAATTCTTCTCTACATGTTTGGTAGAATTCTTCTGTGAAGGCATCTGGTTCTGGACTATTGTTTGTCACTGCAGCTGCCAGCCTATACCATAGCCATAGCCACGCCTGATCCAAACTGCATATGCCTCCTAGACCATGGCTTCTGGCATTGTCAGATCCTTATCGCATTGACTGAGGCCAGTCATGAAACCCACATCCTCGTGGACACTCTATCAGGTTCTTAACCCACTGATCCACCATGGGAACTCCTATTTTGTGTTTCTGTTTTAGTTATTTCCTCTCTGATCTTTATTATGTGCTCCATTGACTTTTGGTTTTGTTTGTTTTTCTAATTGATGGAGGTGGTAGATTAGCTTGCTTATTTCATAGTTGCACTGTTTTTTGAGCAAGGCCTCTATTGCTCTGAACTTCCCTTTAAGATGAATCTACTGCTTTAGTTGACTGAGCTTTCACTTTCATATCCAAGAAATTATTGCCCAGTCAAATTCCATTAACTTTTATGTTTTCTTCTGTGATATTTATAATGGTCTCTCTCTATACGGCTTCAGTCCTATTTGAGTTACAGTTGTGGGTTGTGCTAGGCAGGGGTCTGCCTTCCTTGTTTCACTTGTGAACATCCATCTTTCCCAACACCATTTGTTTTGAGACAATGCATTTCCCATTGTGTGGTATATGTCCCTTTGGGGAAGATTATTTGCCTATAAACATAAGGGCTTTTATGGCTGCTCTCCATGCTGTTGCACTCTCCTTTTTCTGTCTGCATGTTGTACTCTATTGACAACTGTGATTACTGTGTCTTTGATTACTGTGCCTTTGCAGTAGATGTTAAAATCAGGGAGTGTCATGCCTCCAATGCTCCACTTTCCTTACCTGGATGTTCAGGATTTTTATTGTTTTTTGATGTTGCAGATACATTTTAGAAGGAGCTTTTATATTTTCGTCAAAATTGTTGTTTGGATTTTGAAAGAGTTTCCTTTGACTCTGTTGATCAACTTGGGTAGCGTTGATAACAATGTTAATATTCTCATTCAGGAACATGGAATATGTGGTGGTCATTTTTAAAAAGTCTTCTGTAGTGTTTTTCAGCAATATTTTATGATTTTCATCATAAAAATATTCCACTACCTTTATTAAGTAAATGCTATTTTATACTCTTGGATACAAATGCAGAAGAAAATAATTTTAATAATGTTTTTTGATTACTTCCTGTTAGTAGTATATACAGGTTTTTCTTTTATTCTGCATTTTCTACTAGTTTTTGGTTTTTTTCTTTTTTTTTTTTTTTTTTTTGCCATTTCTTGGGCTGTTCCCATGGCATATGGAGATTTCCAGGCTAGGGGTCGAATTGGAGTTGTAGCTGCCGTCCTATACCAGAGCCACAGCAACGTGGGATATGAGCTTAGTCTGCAACCTACACTACAGCTCTCGTCAATGGCGGATTCTGAACCCACTGATTGAAGCCAGGCATCGAACCCGCAACCTCATGGTTACTAGTTGGATTCGTTAACCCCTGTGCCACGATGGGAAGTCCTACTTGTTTTCTTATAATCTGTTTATTTTTTTTTTTCCCTATTCTATGGCTGTTCCCATGGCATATGTATGTTCCCAGGATAGGGGTCTAATCAGAGCTGTAGCTGCCAGCCTACACCACAGCCACAGCAATGCAGGATCCAAGCTGCATCTGCAACCTACACCACAGCTCACAGCAAGACAGGATCCTTAACCCACTGATCGAGGCCAGGGATCAAACCCGCAATCTCATGGTTCCTAGTCAGATTCATTACCCACTGAGCCACGATGGGAACTCCATGTTTAATTTTTTTAATGTGAATATCCTTATCATATGTGAATAGAGATCATTACTCCACATTTCCTGGTTTAGATAGCTTTTTATTTCTTTGCCTGCTCATCTTGGTTTGAAAAAAATCAAGTACTAATTTTAATCAAAACTATGTGTGTGTTCATTCTTAAAATTTTCATATACAGAGACATTGTCTCCCACTATTGATCATGATGATAACTCTGTTTTTCTTGAATTATCTTTATTACATTTCTGTATTACTGTCGCTCCCTGATTTCAGAACAACAATCATCAAAGGGTACTTAATATTTCTATGTGTCTGTTTCATTAGATATTATTCTGTAGTATGATCTTAACTCTGTGTATGTGCACTTAATTTCTTAAATTACTAATCAACCCCCTGGATTTCATATATAATTCTGAATTATTTTTGTTGTGTAATACTTGTAATGAGGGTTTGGAGTTCTCATTTCTAGTATTTTGCTCAGGACTCTTGAAGCAGTATTTATTAAAATATTGGCTTCTAATTTCATGTTTTTTTCCTTTGGTTAAATTTTCATTTCTAGTGTCTTTGCTTACTTTTCATATTGCTGAATATTGGCCTCATAAACAGTCTTTGGATAATTTTACTCCTACTCAAACTTTGGATATATTTGTGGAGAATTCATAGTTGTCGTTTTCGTTTTTTCCTGAGTTGGAATTATCCCGTTGAGGTATCGAATCCAGACATGTTCTCTTTTGGGGATTCTTTGCAATTAATATTTTAGTCTACTTAATAGTTTTAGGTTTGTTGTGATGATTTATTCCTTCATGCTGAAATCTAAATAGGTTGTATCTCCCTGGAAAGTCATACCTTTTGTGAAGTGTCCAATTTGTTGGTATACGCATATTCATAGTATCATCCTACACACACCTTTATTTCTGTGGTGTCACTTTATAGGATCTCTGCTTTCACTTCTGATTTTAGTTGATGCTTCTCTGTTTTATTTTTTAAATCTAGCTAAGCGATTGTCTGCTGTACATGAAATTGTTAAGTGTGTTCACAGAAAATGGTAATTTTGGATAATTTGTTATTTGTTATCTTTCAGCCCTGTCTTCTCATGACACCCAGGGTTTGATGCCACCAAACCCAGGCATGGAACTTTTCTTACAGACAGCGCTGCTGGGAGAATTTGAAAGCTCTCCTGTTGGTACTTTTGATTTAGTTAGAGGCAGTGAAGGTAAGGGGGCATGTGAAGGGCAGGAAGGTTATTATGATGCACATGCTCCTCATGGGACTTTTGTCCATATGGAAAATGTTACTGCTAAAAGAGATCAAGGATCTAAATCAAACTGTGAAAAACTCCACTTTAAGTCAGTACCTTTGGCAGAAAAATATATTTTTGAGAGCAAAGGTCCACGTTATTTATTGAAACATAGATCTTCTCTGAAAAGAAATTTGGAAAATCAGGATCATCCTATAGACTGTAGTACAAAAGATGATGCAAAACATGAAGGTATGCTTGGACGAAACATTCATTCAAACATTTATGAACACCAGAAGTTTAAAAATGGAGGGCAACCCCCCCAAAGTGATCAAATCGGGAGATCTAATAGCAAGGGTTCATCAGTCTTCAAGCAACAAACATTTCCTCATTGTTCTGACATCCCTAATGTTCACACTAAAGGGGGGGTCTTGATCCAACCATCATCAATCAATGGGTGTGATAATATAGTTAATATAGACCAACATGCCATGTGTACTAAAGTGAGCAAGGCCTTCAGTAAGAGCTGTGTATTCAGTGATTATAAGAGTATACACACTGGAACAATAAGTGATGTCTGCATTGAATCTCAGACTAACTTTGACCCAGACTCAAATCTCATGAAATGTCAGGGATCTCAATTTTCAGAGAACCAGTCAATAGGAAATCAACATAGGAATGTCATTTCTCAAAGCTCAGATCTCACAACATTTCAGAGAATTTGTATTCGAGAGAAAGCTTGCCATTTTCGTGAGTGCAGCCAAGTTTTTAGCCAGGCTTCAAGACTTACTCAACATCAGCATCATCCTACCAGGAAGGAAGGCTGCAAGTGTGAAGAACATGAGAAGGTCTGTAATCAGTCGTTAAATCTGCGAAGAGATACGAAAAAACAAACTGGAGGGAAACCTGACAAATGTGAAGAATCTACATCGTATTCAGCTTTTACTAGACATCATCTAATTCATACTACAAAGAAGCCTCACAAATGCACAGAATGTGGCAAAGCCTTTAGATGGCGTTCATGTCTTTCTGAGCATCAGAGAATTCATACTGGAGAGAAGCCTTACAAATGTACAGAGTGTGGCAAAGCCTTTAGATGCCGTTCATATCTCTCTGAGCATCAGAGAATTCATACTGCAGAGAAGACGTACAAATGTACAGAATGTGGCAAAGCCTTTCATTGGCATTCATCACTTACTAAGCATAAGAGGTCTCATAATAGAGAGAAGCCTTACAAATGTACAGAATGTGGCAAAGGATTTAATCAGCATTCTCGTCTTACTGAGCATCTGAGGTCTCATACTGGAGAGAGGCCTTACAAATGTACAGAATGTGGCAAAGGCTTTACTCGGAATTCAATTCTTACTGAGCATCTGAGGTCTCATAATGGAGAGAGGCCTTACAAATGTACAGAATGTGGCAAAGGCTTTACTCAGCATTCATCTCTTACTCAACATCTGAGGTCTCATACTGGAGAGAAGCCTCACAAATGTACAGAATGTGGCAAAGGCTTTAATCGGCATTCTCGTCTTACTAAGCATCTGAGATTTCATACTGGAGCAAAGCCTTTCAAATGTACGGAATGTAGCAAAGCCTTTAATAGGCAATCTCATCTTACTGAGCACCTGAGATCTCATACTGGAGAGAAGCGTCACAAATGTACAGATTGTGGCAAAACTTTTCGTTATCGTTCTCGTCTTACCCATCATCAGAGCTCTCATACTGGAGAGAAGCCTCACAAGTGTACAGAATGTGGCAAAGGCTTTAATCAGCATTCATCTCTTACTCTACATCTGAGTTCTCATACTGGAGAGAAGCCACACAAATGTACAGAATGTGGCAAAGCCTTTACTTGGCATTCATCTCTTACTCGGCATTTGAATTGCCATGCTAAAGAGAAGCCTTACGAATGTACAGAATGTGGCAAGGCCTTTCATCAGCAATATCATCTTACTCAGCATTTGAGATCTCATACTGGAGAGAAGCCGTACAAATGTACAGAATGTGGCAAAGCCTTTCATTGGTGTTCTTACCTTACTGAACATCTGAGATCACATACTGGAGAGAAGCCGTACAAATGTACAGAATGTGGCAAAGCCTTTCGTTGGCATTCATCTCTTACTCAACATCTGAGATTTCATACTGGAGAGAGTCTGTACAAATGTACAGAATGTGGCAAAGCCTTTCATTGGCATTCATCTCTTACTCAACATCTGAAATCTCATACTGGAGCAAATCTTCACAAATGTACAGAATGTGGCAAAGCCTTCAATTGTCATTCTCGTCTTACTCAGCATCTGCATTCTCATTCTGGAGAGAAACCTTACACGTGTGCAGAATGTGGCAAAGGCTTTAACCGGAATTCATCTCTTACTGAGCATCTGAGATCTCATACTGGAGAGAGACCGTACAAATGTGCAGAATGTGGCAAAGGCTTTACTCGGCATTCAGTTCTTACTAAACACCTGAGGTCTCATACTGGAGAGAGGCCTTACACATGTACAGAATGTGGCAAAGGCTTTAATCAGCATTCTCATCTTACTAATCATCTGAGATCTCATACTGGAGAGAAGCCTTACAAATGTACAGAATGTGGCAAAGGCTTTAACCAGAATTCATCTCTTACTGTGCATGTGATGTCTCATACTGGAGAGAGGCCTTACAAATGTGCAGAATGTGGCAAAGGCTTTACTCGGCATTCATCTCTTACTCAACATCTGAGAACTCATACTGGAGCGAAGCCTTTCAAATGTACAGAATGTGGCCAAGCCTTTCGTTGGCATTTATCTCTTAGTCGGCATCAGAGATCTCATTCTGGAGAGAAGTCATAAAAATGTACAGAATGTGACAAAGCCTTTATCAGCAGTCAGGTTTTTATCAGCATTGGTGACCTCACACTGGAGAGAAGTCTTACAAGATGTACAAACTGTGACAAAACTTTTAAGTGTCATGCAAGCTTGACTCAACATCAGGGAATTCATACTGGGTAAAAACCATACAAATGTAATCAATGTGGCCAAGCCTTTACATTTTGCCTTTTTTTTTTTTTTTTTTTTTTTTTTTATGGGCCTCACCTGTGACATGAGCTTCCCAGGCTAGGGGTCTAATCAGAGCTGTATCCACCAGCCTACACCTCAGCCACAGCAATGCAGGATCCGAACCAAGTCTGCAACCTACAACACAGCTCACAGCAACACCAGATACTTAACCCATTGAGCGAGGTCAGGGATCAAATGTGTAACCTCATGCTTCCTTGTCAGGTTCGTTGACCACTGAGCCATAATGGGAACTCCTGGCCAAGCCTTTACCTATCAATTGTATCTCATTCAACATCAGAGAGTTCATAGAACAAGGAAGCCTCACAAATATAAAAAATGCGACAGATGCTATAAAGAACATTTAGTGCTTTCTAGACATCAGGAAATACATACTAGGGAAGAACTTCAGAGATGTGGAGAATGTGACAAAGCCCTTCATCAGAGTTTTCACCTGTCTTAACATCAGAAAATGTACAATGGGGGGAAATCTTCCCAGTGTAATATGTGATGAAGGATGTTTCTACCAAATACACACTTTAGAGAACACCAGAGAGTTCTTACAGGAAGGAAACATTAATGATGTGAAAATTATAGGGGAGTGTTTGTTGAAAATCAACTCTTAATTCCATAAAGGGAATGCATAGGAGAATGAATTCAGTCAATAACTCTTTGGAAATTGCTCTAACTCAGAACTTAAACAAATAAGCCACATGGAGTTCCCATCGTGGCTCAGTGGTTAATGAATCTGACTAGGAACCATGAGGTTGCGGGTTCGATCCCTGGCGTTGCTCAGTGGGTTAATGTTCCGGCATTGCTGTGAGCTGTGGTGTAGGTTGCAGACATGGCTCAGATCCTGCGTTGCTGTGGCTCTGGTGTAGGCCAGTGGCTACAGCTCCGATTGGACCCCTAGTCTGGGAATCTCCACATGCCACGGGAGCGGCCCACGAAATCACAAAAAGACAAAAAATAAATTAAAAAGCCACAGTGGAAACACTAAAAACATCAGTATGCAGAAGAGGATTAAGGGGAGGAAGGTTTGGGCTGGTGTTATTCTCATCAGTGTATCTCCATGGACATTATCTGGGCTTATTAGACAAAAAAAAAAAAATACTTGTAATTCAACTCTCAAATTACTAAATGCTATGCGTTTTATTCCTAGTATATATGTGAATTTTGTTTCTCATGGTTGTGGCTTCAAAGACAAGAGGAGCCCTTCCACACTAGGTGAGGAATATTTCTGTCTAATACTCCATGGAAGTTTAAGGATCCTGTCATAAATGGAGATGGTATGTACGATTGATTTAAAATCACCATTTTTAGTGTTTTGGAAATCATTCTTTGGGATTATATAACATCACTCCACAACTGAAATATCTGTTCCAACTGCTTTTTCATGTTAAAAAGATGTCAGTTTGTACAAAATCTGATATATCTTCATAAAAGAAGTAGAACTCATGCATCTCTGTTGACATGTTTGAAATAAAGATGTTGTCACAGTTATTCAAGAAAAATAGAGTTAACTCTTTGCTTAATAGTTATAAAACTAATGTGTATCCGTGTTCACTAAAGAATTAGCCTCTGTTGTGTAAACCCTAGAAATCAAAAGCCTCAGAGCAATGTATTCGAGGGACAAGAATGCTTCTGATTTCTGATATTTTGTAATTTGATCTAGGATCATACAGTGCATTGTGAAAAGTTTCATGTGCATTATTAGTGAAATCAGTATATTTTATTTAATGAAACTGAATGGTTTTTTTAACATGGTAAATTGATGACTAATTAATGAAGTATTATCACACCACTGGGATGAAACCATCCCACATTATTTAAGGTTTTAGGTGACAGATGGTAACAATAACCTATTTGATTAAAAACTAGGATGACATCTGTAATTAACTCCTTTTCCCACTGGCCTCAAAACTCAAATATTTTTTTTGTGTGTTTCATAAGTTGTATATGGTATTTGACTTTTTTAAGGACTGGCATGTCATGATGGTTATAATAAGGATTATCATCAGTAGGATTGTTGAAAACTTACCTAAACTGTGTCCTGATATTGCTTCATCAGCAGTCATTTGGTGTACCTGGGCAGCCTGTGGGTAATGTGAACTGACACACCAGCCATTCCTGTGAGCATATGCACTAGAAAAAAGCTGCAAACTCAGAAGCAAATGCAAGTTCTTGCTCTGTCTCCCCAGCAGCCCTTGTGATCCACAGTCTTCCAGACAAATTCTGGTTCCTCCTTTCATGGGTGCCTTCAATAAGACTCCTCAGAGTATGAAAATCCTACTCATCTGGGTTTTCATTCAACAATATGCACTTGTACCAGGAAGCCCCCCACATTTCAATCATTGTCCCTGATAAATGCATGCACCAAATTACTGCCGCTACCTCTCCCTGCATCTTGCTTTGGGCTTCAGACATGGACCAGCTATTGAATATTTTAGGAAATGTGACTCCTAAACTCATCTTCTTTGAGTTCCTTTTCTGTTGTTGAACCTGTACTCCCCACGCATTTGTGGGTGTTCAATTTAAAGATGTTAATTTGGCAAAGTCACAAGAACAATGAACATCCAGACTTTGGAATTCTGAGACAATATTTCTATTTGACCCATCTTATTTTCATGGTTTTGTATACAGGGAATGCCATATGGAGATATATGGAGATAGAAGTAAGAAGACTACAAAGGAAGAGGGTGTGTGTACACATTTTAGAAAGAATGTAGACATATTGGATCACAATTTTGTCTACATTAAATTGAATAGATTATTTTCACATCTCTTGAGACCTGGTGGGAGATGCTTCCCATGTAGATCCTGTCTTTTTTGCTTGCCTATTCATCATGGAAATGATTTTTTTATTTGTTAAAATTCATGAACCATTTCATTTAGGATGTGCGCAGGCATTTGCAGAATGGTTTTCATTAAATGTAATGATATACAGAAATTACTTTGAAGATGAGAGTAATCCCTTTGTGAGTGTATTATGTAGATTTTCAATGAATTCTGCCTTGTATTACTGCCTTCTTGATTTGAGAGGAAGAGTAGGAAAACTTTGCTTCACTTATTGTTTCTTCCTTTTCTTTTTTTAAAACTTGATGTTTTATAGAAGTAGACATACAATGTGGTCATAATTCTTGTACAACAGGGACTCATGTATACATATACATATGTCTACTCTTTTTCAGATTATTTCTCAGATAGGTTATCACAGAATATTGAGAAGAGTTCCCTGTGCTATACAGCAGGTCCCTACAAACCATCCATTCCTATATCAGTCACAAAGCCCACATCCATCCCTCTCTTCCAGCTTTCTCATTGGTAACCCTAAGTTTCTTTAGATTATTGCATTTCTAAGGCTTAGATCAGTGGCAGTTTGATGGAGGGAGAATTTGCCTGAAACCAACATTGTGAAGACATCTTTAAAGTGTCACATGGTGGAGTCAATTTGGGAGGAGAAGCTGCCTTCTGGGAAGTGTATAGACTGGTCAGCAAAGCATGTGCTCTAAGTTTCACAGAAAACTACTGCCAGTTATGTAACTGCAACATTAATTATATCTCCTTTAAATGAATAACCTTCCAGGGAAGCTTGACCCACCAGTGGCAGGGTCCTTTCTTACTTTCTCTTAACATTGTGATAGACTTGTCATGAGTTCTGGGCTCGGGACCAAGGGATCCCCTAGATGGAGGAGAAGATCACCAGTCAGAGGCAGTGAACTTTTCATTTGCAAACAGTTTCTTGTCTAGATGGTCCCCAATTTTTCACAGCCTGTTTTGTCTTTTTACATATCTTGACTGGATTAGCAGGAAAGTGCCTTCAATGGTGCTCATTGCTCTGATGAAATTTGGTTGAAGATTGTGCTGCCATTTAGCATTGATGTAAAGATAGATGGTAATGTGTCCTTTTCTATAGTTAATGTTTTATGTTCACTTATACCATGAAGTAGCTGATGCATATTTATAGAAAAGAGTGTCTATTTGGTATTATGTACACAGGGAATAGGTTGATGTTCACAGTTGATAAAAGGACTGAGAAAACATAAGGTACCTTCTCTTTTTTTACTTCTCTGGAACTTTCTTGATGGGCAGATGTCTGTTCTCTCATAATGCCCATATGGTTGCCACACTGCCGAGCATCAAACCATGTTGCATGCAGCAAAAAGGAGGGTGTGTGAATCTGATAGAATATGGGAGTTATCATTGTTTTAATTTTGCAATTGTAGTTGATATGCAGTGTTCTTTCAATTTCTGCTGTACAGCCAAGTGACCCAGTCCTACACACACACACACACACACACACACACACACACACATATTCTTTTTTTGTAATACTGTCTTCCATCATGTTCTAACCCAAGTGACTGTACAGTTTCCTGTGCTGTACAGTAGGATCCTCTTACCCAACTGTTTGAAATGTAATAGTTGGCATCTACCAACTCCAAACTCCCCATTCAACCTCTTCTGTCCCTCCTTCCCCCTGGCAAACACAAGTCTTTTCTCCATGCCCATGGTCTTTTTCTGTTTTGTAGATAGGATCATGTGTGTGATATTTTAGATTGCAAATAGAAGTTATATCATGTTGTATTTGTCTTTCTCTTTCTGATTTACTTCACTTAGTACGAATCTCTAGTTCCATCCACAATGCTTCAAATGGTATTACATTGTGTATTTATTGCTCAGTAGTATTCCATTGTGTGTGTGTGTGTATGTGTGTGTACCACATCTTCTTAATCCATTCATATGTCAGTGGACATTTGGGTTTTTTCCATGTCTTGGCTTTTGTGACTAGTGTTGTGATGAATATATAGTTGTGTGTATCTTTTTAAATGAATGTTTTCTCTGGATATATGTCCAGGAGTGGGAGGGTTGGGACATTGGGTAGTTCTATAGTTAGTTTTCTAAGGAACCTCCATACATTTTCCATACTGGTTGTACCAATTTACATTCCCACCAACAGTGTAGGAGGACTCCCTTTTCTTCACATCCTCTACAGCATTTGTTTTTTGTTGACATGTTAGTGGCCATTCTAACTATGATGAAGTATCATAACATTGTAGTTTTGATTTGCATTTCTCTAATAATTAGTGATGCTGAGCATTTTTTCCTGTGCCTGCTGGTGATGTGTATGTCCTATTTGGAGAAAGTCATATAGGTCTTTATCCAATTTTTAATTGGGTTTTTTGTTGTTGTGGAGTTTTATGAGTTGCTTGTATATTTTGGAGATAAAACATTTGTCACCAGAATCTCTTGCAAAGGTTTTCTCCTGCTCTGTGGGTTGTCTTTTCCTTTTTTTAGTGGTGTCCTGTGGTGTGCAAAAGCTTTTGAGTTTAATTAGTTTCTCATTGGTTTATTTTTGTTTTTATTGTCATTATTCTAAGAGGTGAATCAAACAAGCTGTTGTGTCAGTATCAATGCAATACCTATCAAATTACCAAGGACATTTTTCACAGAACTCAAACAAAATATCTTAAAGTTTGTTTGGAAGCACAAAAGACCCAGAATAGCCAAAGACATCCTGAAAAAGAAAAATGGAGCTGGAAGTATCAGTTGCCCAGACATCAAACTATACTACAAAGCAACAGACATCAAAACTGTATGGTACTGGCACAAAGACAGAATATACATCAGTGGAGCAAGATAGAAAGCCCTGAATTCAACCCATGCACCTACAGCCAACTAAACTATGACAAAGGAGGCAAGAATATCCATTGGAGAAAGAACAGCTTGTTCAATAAGTGGCTCTGGAAAAACTGGACAGCAACATGGAAAAGAATGAAATAGAACACTCCCTAACACCATACACAAAAATAAACTCCGAATGGGTTAAAGACCTAGATATAAGACCAGACACTATAAAACTCTAAGAGGAAAACATAGGCCAAGCACTCTCTGAGATAAACAGCAGCAACATCTTCTCAGATCCACCTCTCAGAGTATTGACAATAAAAACAAAAATAAATTGGACCTAATCAAACTTTAAAGTATATGCACAGCAAAGGAAACCCTAAACAAAATGAAAAGACAACCCACAGAACGGGAGAAAATCTTTGCAAGTGATTCAACTGAGAAGGGATTTATCTCCAAAATTTATAAACACCTTCTTCAGCTCCATACCAAAAAACAAACAACCCCATCAAAAAAATGGGCAAAAGATCTAAACAGACAGTTCTCCAAAGAAGACATGCAGATGGCCAAAAAACACATGAAAACATGTTCAACATCACTCATTACAAGAGAAATGCAAATCAAAACCACTATGTGGTACCTGCTTACACCAGCCAGAATGGCCATCATCAAAAAGTCTACAAACAATAAGTGCTGGAGAGGGTGTGCAACAAATGGAACTCTAGTACACAGTTGGGATTGTAAATTGCTGTGACCACTGTGGAGATTCCTCAGAAAATGAAAAATAGAACTACCATTTGATCCAGCAATCCCACTCCTGGGCATCTATCCAGATAAAGCCATGACTCACAGGGACACATGTACTCTGATGTTCATTTCAGCACTATTTGCAATAGCCAAGACATGGAAACAACCTAAATGTCCATCGACAGAGGAGTGGATTGAGAAGATGTGGTACATATACACAATGGAATATTATTCAGCCATTAAAATGAATGAAATACCGGCATTTGTAGCAACATGGATGGATCTCGAAATTATCATGCTAAGTGACGTCAGCCATACAATGAGACACCAACATCAAATGCTTTCACTGACATGTGGAAATTGAAAAAAGCACAGATGGAACTTCTTTGCAGAACAGATGCTGACTCACAGACATTGAAAAACTTATGGTCTCCAGAGGAGACATTTTAGGGGTGAGGGGATGTGCATGGGTTATGGGATGAAAATCTTGTAAGATTCAATTGTTACGATCATTATATAACTACAGATGTGATAAATTCATTTGAGTATTAAAAAAAGAACAAATATTGTTAAGAAAAAGCCAACAAAATCCAAGATGTTGTGATTTATGTCAATGAGAACTCTGCCTCTGTTTTCCTCTAGGAGTTTTATAGTTTCTGGCCTTAAATGTATATGTTTAATATTTTGACATTTTTTATATGGTGTTAGAGAATACTCTAATTGCTCCCTGACTGTTGAGCTGGAGAACATGTACTTCTGGTGGTCTCTCTCCTGACCTGGCTGCAGGCAGGGAGGGTCTCTATAGATCAGAAAGTGTACCAATGGGCCTCCCATAGCCTCCTTGGCATGGAAGGAGTGCCACTGGCATGGGCCCTGCAGGGTCACTGGCAGGAGCCTTGGAGCTTGAGCTTTTCTCCAGCCAGGGAGCCTACAGCTCCCACAGGAAAATGTGTTCTGGTGGCCCCTTTGGGACTCCCCAGGCATGGAATGGAATGGGCAGCACTAGTGCAGGCCCCCACAGGACCACTGAGCAGAACCATGGAGCTCGTGCATTTCCCAGTCAGGCACTTTGCAGCTCCTGCAAGGATCGTGCACTGATGGCCCTCTAGGGGTTATTTTGGCATGGAATTTGCACCATCAGAGTAGGAGCCACTGGCAGGAACAGCATAGCTTGTGTCATCCCCCCTCCACCACCAGGTTAGTACTCTTCCTGCTCTTGAGTTCTCTGTAGCCCTAAGGATGAGGCTGCTCCCCATCTGTTGCTAGGCAGCCCCTCCTTCTCTCCAGCACCCCAAATGATGGCACCTAGTCTAATCCTGATGGGGTTGCCTCAGCTTGCACCCTCCAAAGTGGTTCCCCTATACTTAAGTTCCTTCAGGCTGTTTCTGCATGGCCAACCCTCACCTCTCTTTGTGTCTAACCTCTAAGGCCAGAATTTTAGTTCCTGACACTTGCACCGCTGTAGAGTTGCCACTGTACCACTGATGGTTTGTGGATTGTTTCCATTTTAGCTGCTTCACACCAATTGCTGTGTTCTCCTCCAGTACTCTAAAGTTCCTCCTCTGTCCAGGCCATCCTCCTCACTGGTGCTGGAGCCTCCCAGAGCGCAGGAGCTTTTCCTCTTTCCAACTCCCTCCTAGGGGTGACTGTCCTGTCTCCCTCCTCTCCCCTCTCTCTTTTTCTTCTTTCTTTTGTCCTTTATGGTTTCATGAAGGTTTTCTTGCCCTATCCTAATCCTGAGATCTTTGTCAAGTGTTTGGCAAATTTTCTGTGTGAAGAGTTCCATATGTAGGAGTTCCCATTGTGGTGCAGTGGGTAGCAAATCTGACTAGGAACCATGAGGTTGTGAGTTTGGTCCTGGGCCTTACTCAGTGGGTTAAGGATCTTCCGACGTTGCTGTGAGCTGTGGTATAGATTTCAGACGTGGCTCGGATCCCACATCCTGTGGGTCTGGCATAGGCTGGTGGCTACAGCTCAGATTAGGTTCCCAGCCTGTGAACCACCATATGCTATGGGAGCAGCCCTATAAAAGGCAAAAGGACCAAAAAAAAGTGTTCCCCTTTCAGATATATTCTCAATGTATTTCTGGGAATAGGTGAGCCACATGTCCTACTCATCCACCATCCTCCTCCAGACTCTTTTTTTTTTTTTTCCTTTTTTGAACTTTGACTATATTTTGCCACTCCCTTCTGGCCTGCAGCTTTTCTGTAGAGAAATAAGCTGAAAGCCTTATGGGGGTTCCCTTGTAATTAATGCTTTGCTTTTCTCTTGCTGCCTTTAGAAGCCTTTGTTTATCTTTCACTTTTGCTGTTTTAAAAAAGAATATGTCTTGATGCAGGTCTGTTTGGGTTCGTCTTCTTAGGGACACTCTGTGCCTCATGTGCCTGAATATCTGTTTCCTTTCTTATGTTTGGGAAGTTTTTAGCCTTTAAGTACATTTTCAACACACTTTTGACTCTCCTCAACTTCTGCCATCCTTGCTTTGCATGGTTTGACACATTATATATAATCCCCAAGATCACCTGTATTGTTTTCTTTTCTTCCTCCTCTTCCCCCGCCCCCCCTGTTCATTTGGTTCTCTGTCTGCTGCCATGGTTGAGTAATTTCCATTATTCTGTCTCCCAAGTTACTTATTTGTTCCTTCACATTATTCATTCTGCTTTTCGTTGCCTTTAACTCTGCTTTTATCATGGCAATGGAGTTTTCTAATTTTTCTTGGCTCCTCCTTATACTTTCTAATTCCTTTTTTACAGTAATTCTCCTTTCTGTTGCTGGCCTTTCTTAATTGCTTCAGTATTTTCTTTACCTCCTTTTTGAACTGAATGTGTATTAGGT
Organism: Phacochoerus africanus; assembly: GCF_016906955.1. Classification (NCBI taxonomy): domain Eukaryota; kingdom Metazoa; phylum Chordata; class Mammalia; order Artiodactyla; family Suidae; genus Phacochoerus; species Phacochoerus africanus. The sequence continues at coordinate 42,267,117 of NC_062553.1, read as the reverse complement.
GGTCTCATTGTTTGCTCCTTCAGGGATGTCCTGTTCTTTTAATTGGGATTGCTGCTTCTGCTTCTTCATTTGACTTATTTTCTCTTACACCAGATATGTGGAGATTTTCTTGTCCTTTAGGAAGGCTGATTTCTTCTCTCAGTGTTCAAGAAATGTACTGTGAGAATTGTTCTACACGTAGATTTTTTTTAACATATATTTTTGGGAGAAGGTGGTATCCACCTTCTACACTTCTGCCATCTTCTGCTGATCTCCCTTCCTTTCCTCTTTTGGTCTCATCTCTTGATTTGATGACTACCTTTTATTTAATGTTTGGAATCCTTTATCTTTTTTTGCTTTCTATCTATGATGGATTTTTGCTCTGTGATTACCATGAGGTTGCACTATAGCAGTCTATATACGTATATGAATGTTTATACAAGCTAATCACTTAAATTTCAAATGTCCCACATTTGTACTGTTCTCTCATGGTTACTGTTTTTGATATCATATTTGTGGATGTTTGTATGTTTGCCTTTACCACTGAGAAAATTTCATAATTTTCTATTTCATAATTTTCCTGTTTCTACCTGTGTCCTTTTCCACTTAGAGGAGTTCTTTTACCATTTGCTTTAAAACTAGCTTGGTATGTTCAGTTCCCATGGTGGTGCAGTCATTAACGAATCTGACTAGGAACCATGAGGTTGCAGGTTTGATCCCTGGCTTTGCATGGGTTAAGGACATGGCATTGCCATGAGCTGTGGTGTAGTTTGCAGACATGGCTCAGATCCTGTGTTGCTGTGGCTCTGGTGTAGGCTGGTGGCTACAGCTCCGAATTGACCCCTAGCCCTGGAACTTCTATATGCAATGGGAGCTGCCCTAGAAAATGCAAAAAGATAAAATATAAATAAATAAATAAAAATAATAAACTAAAACTAGTTTGGTGTGTAGATTTCTTGTTTTGTTTATCTGTAAAGTATTTAATTTCTCCATGAAATGTGGATCAGTGCCTAGCTGGGTACTGTATTTCAATTTTAACTTTTTTTCCCTTTCATCAATTTAAATATCTTCTCTCACTCCCTTCTGTTGTGCAAAATGTCTTCTGAAAAATCAGAGGATAGCCTCGTGGGAATTCCTTCGTATTTATTTATTGCTTTTCCTTAGTTATTTTTAACATTTTATCTATCTTTGGTTTTTCTTCTATTTGATTCCTGTGTCTCAGCATGTTCCTCCTTTGGTTAATCCTGTATGGGACTCTGCACTTTCTGGATTTCAGTGACCATTTCCTATCCCATGTTAGGCAAGTTGAGCTACTATCTCTTTAAATAAGCTCTCAGGCCCTTTCCATCATCTCCTTCAGACACCCCTATAATGCAGATGCTCTTATGTTTGACATTGCCCTAGATATCTCTGGGGCTTTCCTCGTTTCCTTTCATTCTTTTTCCTTTATTGTGTTTCATGGCACTGATCTCTACCACTCAGTCTTCCAGATCACTGATGTACTCTTCTGTTTAACTTATTCTGCTATTAATTCCTTGTACTATATTTTTCATTTCAGTTATTATATTCTTCAGCTCTGTTTTTTTGTTTCATTAGGTTTTCTAACTTTTTTGCGAAAAGCTTCTTGTACTTTCATGCTCTGTCCATATGCTCTTTTCCTGAGTTCCTGGATCACCTTTAGAATCTTTACTCTGACTCTTGTGTAGATTGCATATGTCCACTTCACTTAGTTCCTCTGAGGTTTTATCTTGTTCCTTCACCTGGAGTATATTCCTTTGCCATCTTCTTTTGTTTAACCTTCTAATTGTATTTTATGTATGCAGTAGACTTTTTATGTTTCTGACCTTGGAAAAGGTCCTCTGTATGGGATGTTGTCTGTGTGCCAGTAGTACACTCCCCTCTCATCACCAAATGGTCAGGGACCATCCAGTCCCATGATAGGTTCTGCCTGTGCTTATGGACCCAGTCCTGTAGAATGCAGTATATTATCTCACTTCTGATGTCTGTGTATTTGTGGGTGAGGCTGGTCTGGAGGCTTGTGGAAGTTTCCTTGTTTAAGGGGCTATTGCCTGCCCACTGGTGGATGAAGCAGATCTTGGCTCTACATTGTGCAGCACACTTTCTTGGGACATTACTGGAGGTGACTGTGTGCTTGGATTCCACATTGCTGTGTCTTTGGTTTAGGCTGGGATTTACAGTTCTGATCTGACCCCTAGCCTGGGTACCTCCGTATTCTGCAGTGTGTGTGGCCCTGAAACAACCAAAAAAACCAAAACAAACAAACAAACAAAAAAACAAAATCCCCCAAAATCTCAAAACACAGAAGAAAACTTATTTAGAAAAAGGTATCACAGACCTGTGCAAACCACCATGCCATTAGCCATTACACCCCCACTGTCAACCTACTCCATGTTAAAAAGTCAATGCTTAAATTATACTAACAGCTATCAATAAGTACAAAGAAAGCCTGTTTCTCCCCAATCCTCCAAGCTAGTCATTAAGATCTTAAAACTCCAGAATCAGACTTCACAAGTTCAAATACTGGCTGTATCACTTTTAAAAAAAATTTTTACCAGAGTTGATTTACAGTGTTCCATCAATTTCTGCTGTACTGTGAGGTAGCTGTATCACATATAGGCTGTATAACTTTAGATAAGTTGCTCAATGAACCTCTTTTACCTCAGGTTCCTTATGTGTCAATGAGGATAAGACTGTACCTACTTCAGGCCAGTACTATGAAGTATATATAAAGCACTCAGGACAGGGCAGGCACAAAATACACACTTGATAACTGCTGAACAGTACTGTTCCACTTTTAATATTTCAAAGTGTCTAATAAAAACTATACCTGTGATAAGACAGCAGAAGGTTCCTAAAATATTTTTTTACCTTTGTCTGAAGTGATACTAACTCAGCTCAGAAATACCAGTAGTATTCATTCTGGTTAGAGACATATACGCAGTATAGACCCCAAATGTAGGCAGAGAACAGAATCATAGAGTTCTGGGCCCAACAGGGCATCTATCCAGAGAGAAACATGACTTGCAAAGACACATGTTCTCCAGTGATCATTGCAGCACTATATACAATAGCCAAATCATGGAAACAAATGTCCATCGACAGTGGAGTGGATCAAGAAGATGTGGTACATATCCACAATGGAGTATTATTCAGCCATTAAGAAGAACAAAATACCAGCATTTTTAGCAACAGGGATGAACCTAGAAACTATCATGCTGAGTGAAGTCAGCCATACAATGAGACACCAATATCAAATGCTTTCACTAACATGTGAAACTTGAAAAAAGCACAGATTGAACTTTGCAGAACACATGCTGACTCACAGATACTGAAAAAACTTATGGTCTCCAGAGAAGACAGGTTGGGGGTGGGGGTATGTGTTTGTGCTGTGGGATGGTATTCCTGTGAAATTATATTTTTATGATCATTATACAAATACAGATGTGGTTAAAAAATAAAATCTAAAAAAACCCTTTATGTACTGACAACTTTATATACATATATCTCCAGCCTAAACATCATTCCTAAATGCATGTCCAACTGCCTCCTTAAGGTCTCTACATGGTGCATAACTGATATGTGGAGTTTGACACAATTAAACTTGAACTTCTGATTTTCCTCATCCCCCACAACGGATTCCCCTACATACTCTGTTTCATTACTTACTAAGACTGAAAACCGTGGGGTCTTCTGTAACTCTTCTCCTCTCATGCACCACAGACCAATCAGTGGTTCTACATCCTAATCCCATCCCTGTGACCATGACTATGAGCTACCCTCTTGATTTGAGCCACCATCATTTCTTGCCCAGTTGACTGCATCAGACTCCTCATTGATCTCCTGGCTTTTCCTCTTATTCCTTCCAGCTGATTCTCAATACAAGCCAGAGTGATCTTTTGAAAATGTAGATCATATCACTATTCTGTCAAAACTCTGCCACAGCTCTTAATTGCTCTCAACTAAGGCCAGAGTTACTAGCTTTGAATAGGATCTGACCCCAGTCATCTCTCTAACCACATCTGCTATTCTTGCTCTCACTCCCTCTTCCTACACCCTGGCCTCCTTGTTGTTCCCTGGGCATATGAGTCATGGCCCTATCTTAGAGCCTCTGCACTGGCTATTCCCTCTGTATAGACTGCTCTTCCCCCAGAAAGACACATGATTTACTGCTATGTCCAGCACTGCAGGTAAATGGGGAATCCTGGAAGAGGGATGGCACTGAATAACAGAACACATAGTACTACTTACCTTTAGAAACTGGAGACCAGGAGGCATTCTGTTCCACAGAACAAAGGCCCTAGGCTTTAGCCCACCTGATTTTTTTGAAGGATGGTGATGGGATTACCACTAATGGGATCAAGGAAGGTTGCAAGATTGGTGGGTAGGGACAGGCAGGGGCAATAATGAGATTATCACCTTGGTAACTTCAAAGGGGATATCCTTAGGGCATAGTGCAGCTGTTTATAGAATAACATGGTTAATGCAAAAGTCCTTCATCTTGTCTTTGAAGGAGACTCTGTACTTTAGAACTCTGAGTCCATAGATAGTTGCCTTCTGCAGAGTTCTGCTGTTCCGTGGTCTCTAACATCTCCCCCCTTTTTGTTGCATAAGGACGGTCATTGTTAATTTTGATTGGAGGCTGTTCACTCGGTTTCTATGGATCAACCCATGGATTCTGCAGACCATGTCTGCAGCAGGTCTCCAAGGTGAACAGTCACATTCAGGGGGTGGGGTCTGTCCCCATCATCCTGGGAACCTATTATTCCAGCCCTTTTTTAAATATGGGGTAGGGGCAATGGCCTTTTCTTCTGCAGCTACTTCCTGGTGGTTGAGGCCGGGGGGAGTACTGCTGGCTGGACATGGTAGGTTCCTACTATGGAGGATGGGAAGAAAAGGAAAATGAGATTGAACAGAGGTTTGGAATTTAGGTTCCTACTGGTACTGTTGAAGGAGAGTGTAAGTTTTAAATAACGGGGGCTCTTGGTCCTTATACATGTTGTCTCCCTTCTATTATTATAAGAGGAGCCCTTGAAAAGGTAAGGTTGCAGCTGCCAGCTGATGTCGCTCTGAGAACAGCTCGTGGCATCAAGTCTGACAGGGCACATAAACCTTAAGTTTTTAGCAGCGTAGACTTATGTAAAATTACTCCCATAATATGTCCTTGCATTACCTTGGGTATCTGACCCATAGCTGCTCCATTTTGCCTTTTCTCTCTAATGGCCAATGAAGATGAGGGTTTCAGTTTTTCTAGATATGAGAAGATGCAAGAATTGGGGCCCATGAAAATCCTTATCTAAACTCTAACTATCTGAAGGCCTGTTCTGTCAGTGTTCCCAGAGCACAGAGTGTCTCACTCCTGGGTTCCACGCTGAGCTCTGCAAGGGGGTGCTGTGAGTTGGCAGCTGCAATGGCTCATGTTTTACTCCATGGAGAGGCTGATGGCAAGTGTCAGTCTTCAGTTCACAGTGCTTGCCCATGGTCATACATTTGACCATACTTTGGGGAGGCATATCATGACCATTTTGTCATCCCACAGCACTAAGAATGAATATTCCTAGATCTGGCAAAGATTTTGCTGACAGGCAACCCAGTGTGTTATTACTGGATTAGGCCTTATTAACAGTAGTCAAAAGCCTCTGGACCACCTATCTTCCCTGTCTATTTTGGTCCAGGAACATATTCCTTCTTGCTGCATTTTCCCATATCTAGAGATCACTGACCTCTCATGGAAATGTATATCATTGTATCAGAGGCTCAGCTACAAATGCAGCAATGCAAGAAATAGCAATTTTGTGAAAACAGTTAATAAAATATAGATAGCAGTATTAGTAGAGTCATGATCAAAAATTTAAGTTAAGAGTTTTCATCCTGTTAACATTAGATGAAAATGTATTTATGGTCTGGGTAAGAACAGATTTTGTTGTTGTTGTTGGGTTTTTTTTGTCTTTTTTTTTTGTCTTTTTGCTTTTTCTAGGGCTTCTCCCATGGCATATGGAGATTCCTAGGCTGCACGAATTTATATGCCTACCAACAGTGTATGAGTGTTCTCTTTTTCCACCCCTTCTCCTTTATTTATTGTTTGTGGACTTTTGAAGAAAGCCATTCTGACAGATGGGAAGTGATACTACCATTGTGGCATTGATGTGCATTTCTCTGATAGTGATGTTGAGTATCTTTTTGTGTGCTGTTGGCCATCTGTACATCTTCTTTGAAAAAATGTTGGTTTGGGTCTTCTGCCCATTTTTCCATTGGGTTGTTTGTTTTTTCAGCATTGACTTTTATGAGTTGTTTGTATATTTTGGTTATGAACTCCTTGTTGCTTGTGTCATCAGCAGATATTTTCTGGAGCCACTATTATGTATTGGTTGGCACTTTTTCTGTATTTCCATAGATCGAGTATATTGGCTTCATTCTTTTTCCCCCTGGTTTATCTGCCAGATGTCTTGACTGGTGATTTCCATTATTCTCTTTCAGATCCCTTATTGGTTCTGTGCCATTTAGCCTGCTATTCATTGCTTCTAGATTGCTTTTTATTCCAGCAGTTTTTTTTTTTCTTGTCTTTTTGCCATTTCTTGGGCTGCTCTCATGGGATATGGAGGTTCCCAGGCTAGGAGCTTACACCAGAGCCACAGCAACACAGGATCCAAGCCGCATCTGCAACCCACACCAGAGTTCACAGCAATGCTGGATCCTTAATCTGCTGAGCAAGGGCAGGGATAGAATCTGCAACCTCATGGTTCCCAGTTGGATTCGTTAACCACTGTGGCATGATGAGAACTTTCCCAGTTTGTCTGTTTTTGACTCATTCATCTTTCTAGTTTCCAGTGCCTTGTTACACTGACCTGTGTTTCTATCAGTAGTTTTTTCTTAATTAGCATTTTTATTTTAAAATATTAATTATAGTTGATTTACAGTATTCTGTCCATTTCTGCTGTACAGCAAAGTGACACAGTTATACATGTATAAACATTCTTGTTCTCACATGATCCTCCAAAATGTTCTGTCACAGGTGACTAGTGAGATCCTATACAGCAGGACCTCATTGCTTATTCACACTCCAAATCCAATAGTTTGCATCAAAAAACCCTGAACTCCCAGTCCATCCCAATGCCTCCCCCAATCCTTGGGGAATCACAAATCAGTTTTCCATGTCCATGAGTTTGTTCTTTTCTATAGATTGCTTCATATATGCCATATATTAGATTGTAGGTAGAAGTGATATCATATGGTATTGGCCTTTTGGGTTGCTGCAAATGACATTATTTTGTTCTTCTTCTGGCTGAGTAATACTCCATTATGTAAATGTGCCATTACTCTAGGAGGTAGATCAAAAAAAAAAAAAAAAGATATTTCTGCGATTTCCTCCACTGTGTGTTCTTGCCTCCTTTGTTATAAGTACATTGACCAAAAGTATGTGAGTTTAATTCTGCATATTCTATCCTATTCCCTGATGTATACTACATGTTTTGTGCCCATGCCATACTATTTGGATTGCTGTAGCTTTGAAGTATAACTTGAGGTCATGAAGCATGATTCCACCATCTCCATTTTACTTTCTCAGTATGGCTTTGTTTTTTTTTGGGGGGGAGGTTTTTGTGTTACCACACATACTTTTTTTGTGTAGTGATCTAATTTCATTCTTTTACATATGGCTGTCCAGTTATCCCAGCTTCACTTACTGAAAGGGCTGTCTTTTCACCAGTGTATATTCTTGCCCTCCTTTGTCATAGGTTAGTTGATTGAAGGTGTGTGGTCATTTAATTCAGGGCTTTCTATCCTGTTCCAGGGATCTATGAATCTATCTTTGTGCCGGTACCATACAGTTTTGATGACTGTAGCTCTGTAGGATAGTCTGAAGTCCGGGAGCCTGATTCCTTCAGCTCCATTTTTATTTTTCAGGATGGCTTTGGCTATTCTGGGTCTTTTGTGCTTCCAACACACTTTAAAATATTTTGTTCGAGTTCTGTGAAAACTGTCCTTGGTAATTTCATAGGGATTGCATTGACTCTGTAGATTGCCTTGGGCAGTATAGTCATTTTGAAACTATTGACTCTTCCAATCCAAGAGCATGGTATGTCTTTCCATCTGTTTGTGTCATCTTTGACTTCTTTCATCAGTGTTGTATAGTTTTCAGAGTACAGGACTTTTGTCTCTTTAGGTAGGTTTACTGCTAGGTATTTTTTTTTGGATGTGATGGTAAATGGGATTGCTTCCCTAATTTCTCTTTCTGATGTTTGTTAGTATATACAAATGCAGTTGATTTCTGTGTATTAATTTTGTATCCTGTGACATTGCCATTTCGTGGATGAACTTGAATATTTTTCTGGTACAGTCTTTAAGATACTCTATTTATAGGATCACGTCATTTGCAAATAGTGCTAGTTTCTCTTCTTCCTTTCCAATTTGGATTCCTTTTATTTCTTTTTCTTCTCTGACTGCTGTGACTAGGACTTCGAAAACTATGTTGAAGTGTAGTGGAGAGAGTAGACATCCTTGTCTTGTTCCTGATCTGAGCAGGAATTCTTTCAGCTTTTCACCATTGAGAATGATGTTCGCTGTGGGTTTGTCATCTGTGCCCTTCATTAGGTTGAGGTAGGTTCCCTCTCTTCCCACTTGCTGAAGGGTTTTTCTCAGGAATAGGTGTTGGAGTTTGTCAAAGGCTTTTTCAGCATCTAGTGAGAGGATCACACAGTTTTTATTGGATTCTGCTCAATGCTGGTAGAGCTGAGGGAGGTTCCATGAGTAACTGATACTAAAAGTAGTGTAACTGCACAGAAAATACAAGCAAGGACATTTGTCTGTAGTTTTGGGCAGCCGATTGGCTATAGCAAGCTTGGCAAATCTTTAATCCTTCCTCTTCCTACTAGTAGTACAAGATACAAAAATAAAGGATATTTAGGCTGCTGATTGTATCCCCACCTCTCGCATCATCTGTATTAGGATGTAGGATAATGGAGAGCCCTGACTACCATCTTACTAATTAGTCGAATTGGAGAATCTTAACTTTTTCCAGGGGATATTTTCATATTCTCCAATCAGGCCTCTGAAGGAGCCTTACTTATTCGATTCCAGAAAGTCAAATCTCTCATGGCATCCTGTCATCACCAAAATATGGAAGTAAATTAGAAGGGTCTTAGATTTTACCATATTTGAAATTCCAATGTTTTAGCCTTGCAGTTTTGACAATGTTAGGAAAAAATATTTTAGATGCCTTAGTATGTGCCAAAAAAATATTTTCATGACACAAACGGACAGCAATAGTACTGATGTTTTTATCTGTAACTTTGGTACACATGTCCCGTGGAATGATGTAAAGTAGTCCAGTTGGCTGCTGTGTAATCAGTATATAGGGATTAAAGATCAGGAATCTTAAGCTTCGCTCATCCCAAACTCTTCAATTAGGATGAAAGCAATGCTGTCGAACATCTGAGCAGAGCAAGACACTGTCTGTATTTTATTCATCAGGTAATTAATCTGCATTTTGCCCCAACCAGAGACAGCCGGCATCTTCATCAGGGTGTTGTACAAAAGTCACTGAACAGAGGTGCAAGCAGAAGCTGATACAAGATAGGAAAGAAATGAAAGGCCCTTGTGGGATTTTCTCCTAACACATTGCAATCTCCCAGTTACAGTGTGGGAGCACTCAACCCTCTGAGGAAAAAGGCCCAAGGAAGGGTTTTGCATCTGTGGTTCTATGGGATGTGCTAAAGATGTGGAGAGGCACTGAAGAGTTGGTGAGAATGATGATAAGATTTTCAAAATCAGATTCATGGATAAAGTGATGTTTACCTGTGTGAATCAATGAGAGGTAGGAGCAAATTTAAGGAAACCAGATACAATATTTTCTGAATCAATGTAATGTCTTAGAAAGGTTGAAAAGCATTCACATTTTGATACAGTGAATTGAATTTTTGTGGAAAGCTAACATTTAAATCTCATTTATTAAATGTATTGGAATGAAGAATAGACAGCATAGTAACTTGACCTTGAGCTCACCTCTTCTCACAAGCACACAAAAATCACAACTGTCATAAATACATTAAATAAATAAATAAAAATTTTTACAAAATTGAGAAAAAGCAAATTTCCATCTTGGTTCACAGCTTAACAAACCTGACTAGCATCCATGAGGATTTAGTTTGATCCCTGGCTTCACGGTGGGTTAAGGGCCAGAAGTTTGGTGAGCTATGGTGTAGGTTGCAGATGTGGCCCAGATCTGATGTTGCTGTGGCTGTGGCATAGAGTGTTGCTACAGCTAGATTGGACCCCTGCCTGAGAACCTCCCTGTGCTGTGTGTGTGGCCCTAAAATACCAAAGAAACAGAAATTTCAATAGTGCCAATCCTCAGCAATCATACAAAAGACTGGAGTCTACTGAGAAGAGAAATATATTCTACATTGAATGACACACAGAGGAACCCTGAGACAAGAGGGGGGCTCACTTGTAGTACTCAACTGCCATACCACCCAGGTGGGAAAACCAAACTGTAGATAATTATATTGCAGAAGTTATCCAAAAGGAGTGAGAGCTCTTAGCCACATGCCACACTCTCCAGACTAGTGGTCTAGCATTAGGAGGTAGAGCCTCCACAGCATTTGGCTTTGTAGGCCAGTGGGACTTAAAGGCTGGTGCTCCAGAGCACTGGAAGGATCAGAGACTACAATCTGGGAAGATGCACAGAAGATCTCACATACATCAGGAGCAAGGGCAAAACCAGTGACACATGGGAGACTTGGACAGTCCTATATGCTGGTCTTATCAGGACTCTTGGGCAGACAGGGTGTAGCAGGGGCTCTCTTTGGGGTCATAAAGACTGGTAGCAGATATCACAGGGACCTATGTGAACTTTGGCCAGGAGGCAGACAAGTTGGGTCCTTGGCAACAAGACCTGGCCCCACCCAACAGCCTGTAAACTACAATGCTGAGAAGCCTCTAGGCCAGACAACTGAACAATGTGGGAATACAACCCTATCCATCAGCAGTCAGGCTATCTAAAAGCTTTGTGAGCCCATAGACATCTCTAGACATGTCCCTTGAAAGAGCCCTGCACAACATAGAGCCAAGATCTGCTTCCTCCACCAGTGGGCAGGAAAGAGCCTTGAAAACCTGGAAGCCTTCACAGGCCTCCAGACCAGTCACACTCACCAAAACACAGACAACAGAAGCAAGGTGATATAGAAGGCAATCACTATAAGGGTATCATGATTTCTCAGCATACATTTTGCATATCAGAACGGAGGCATACAATATATTTAAAATGATGAAGGGGGGGAATCCAACCACCATGCATAAGCTACCCCAAGAGGCCTCATCCAGATTGATGGGGAAATCAAATTCTTTACAGAGAAACCAAATTTACAAAAAAAATTCAACAAACAAATCTAGCTTTAGGACTAAAAGAACTCCTTTAAGTGGAAATGCTAAAAGAAATCCTCTATGTGGAAATGGCCACAGGTAGAACCAGGAAATTTATGAAGGAGACAATTAGGAAATGCTCTCTGTGGCAAAAATGCAAACAATAAAAGTAGGGAAGCATCCACAAATATATATCAAAGCTGGTATTTATAATTTAAAACAATCATATTTGTATATAGACTACCATATTGCAACTTCATGATAACCACAAAGCAAAATTCTGATCATAGTTATATACCAAAAAACATTAAAAGGAATCCAAATATAAAGTGAAAGCTAGATATCAAATCGAAGGAGATGAGACCAAAAGGGGAAAGGAAGGGAAATCAGTACAAGATGGCAGAGGAGTGAGAGGTGGATATTACCTTCTTCCAAAAATATATAATAAAAAATCCATGTGTAGACCAATTCTCCCCGTACATCTACTGAACACTGAAAGAAGAAATCAGCCTTCCTTAAGGACAAGAAAATCTCCACATATCTGGAGTAAGAGCAATAGAAATGAAATGAAGGAGAAGCAGCGATCCCAATTAAAAGAACAGGAGACCTCCCCTGAAGGAGCAAACAATGAAACTGTCTAATAGACACTGCCTTCAAAAGGAGGTAATGAACGTACCTAAGCAATTAAGACAGGCTATCAACAGAAATGTGGATTATTGTAAAAAGGACCTAGAAACTGTAAGGAGGAGCCAAGAAAAATTAGAAAACTCCTTTGCCATGATAAAAGCAGAGTTAAAGGCAATGAGTAGCAGAATGAACAATGTGACCTGGAACTCGAATAATGGAAATCACCCAAGCATGACAGCAGACAGACAACCAAATGAACAGGAAGAAACTAAAAAGAAGAAGAAGAAAGAAGAAAAGAAAACACATAAGCGATATTTGGGATAATACAAAACATGTTGATCTCTGCATGGCAAAGTTCCCAGAAATTGAGGAGAGTCAAAAGGGTGTTGAAAGTGTACTTGAAGCCTAAAATCTTCCCAAATCTAAAGAAGGAAAGAGATATGCCAGTACATGGGGCACAGAGGGTCCCCAACAAGACAAACCCAAACAGACCTACACCAAAGCCATACACTTTTTTAAAACAGCAAAAGTGAAAGATAAACAAAGACTTCTAAAGGCAGCAAGAGAAAAGCAAAGCATTAATTACAAGGGAACCCCCATAAGGCTTTCAGCTTATTTCTCTACAGAAAAGCTGCAGGCCAGAAGGGAGTGGCAAAATATAGTCAAGGTTCTTAAAAAAAAAAAAAGGGGGGGAGTCTGGAGGAGGATGGAGGATGAGTAGGACATGTGGCTCACTGATTCCTGGAAATACATTGAGAATATATCTACATGTGGAATGCTTCACACAGAACAGTTGCCAAACACTTGACAAAAGATCTCAGGATTAGGATAGGGCAAGAAAACCTTCATGAAACCATAAAGGACAAAAGAAAGAAGAAAAAGAGAGAGGGGAGAGGAGGGAGACAGGACAGTCACCCCTAGGAGGGAGTTGGAAAGAGGATAAGCTCTAGCATCCTGGGAGGCTCCAGCACCAGTGAGGAGGTCGGCCTGGACAGAGGAGGAACTTTAGAGTACTGGAGGAGAACAAAGCAATTGGTGTGAAGCAGTTAAAATGGAAACAATCCACAAACCACCAGTGGTACAGTGGCAACCGGATTCCAGTGCAAGAGTCAAGAATTAAAACTCTGGCCTTAGAGGTTAGACACAAAGAGAGATGAGGCTTGGCTGTGCAGAAAGAACCTGAAGGAATTAGAGCATAGGGGACCACATTGGAGGGTGTAAGCTGAGGTGACCCAGTCAGGATTAGAGACTAGGCGCCATTGTTTGGGGGGTGCTGGAGACTAGGAGTGGCTACCTAGCAACACATGGGGAGCAGCAGCATCCTTAGAGTTACAGAGAACTCAGAGCAGGAAGAGTAATAGTAGGGGGCAGATGGAATGATAAAAGCTCTGCAGCTTCTGCCCGTGGTTCCCATTCTAGTGGAGCAAATTCCATGCCAAAAGAGCCCCAGAGAGCCATCAGGGCAGAATCCCAGCAGCAGCTGCAAACTGGCTGGCTGGGAAAAGCACAAGCTCCATGGTTCTGCTCAGTGGTCCTGTGGGGGCCTGCACTAGTGGCACCCATTCCATTCCATGCCCGGGGAGTCCCAAAGGGGCCACTGGAGCACCTTTCCTGTGGGAGCTTTATGCTACCTGGCTGGAAAAAGCACAAGCTCCAAGGTTCCTACCAGTGACCCTGCAGGGCCCATGCCAGTGGCACTCCTTCCATGCCAAGGGAGCTATGGGAGACCCATTGGTACACATTCTGACCTATAGACAGCATTTCCTGCCTGCAGACAAGTCAGGGGAGAGACTGCCAGAGGTGCATGTTCTGCCATTGAACATTAGGGAGCAATTACAGCATTCTATAACACCATATACAAAAATAAACTCAAGAGGTATTAAAGACATACATTAAGGCCAGATTCTATAAAACTCCTAGAGGAAAGCATAGGCATAATTCTCTTTGACATAAATCACAACAACACCTTGTTTGATTCACCTCCAAGAATAATTACAACCAAAGCAATAATAAACCAATGAGAAACTAAATAAACTCAAAGGCTTTTGCACACCAAAGAAAACTACTTAAAAAAAATGAAAAGGCAACCCACAGAACAGGAGAAAATCTTTTCAAAAAATCCAAACAGCAAGGGGATTTATGTCCAAAATGTACAAAAAACTCTTAAAACTCAAGAACAAAAAAACAACCCAATCAAAAAATGGGCAACAATCTATATAGACATTTCTCCAAACAGGACATACAGATGCCCAGCAGGCACAGAAAACATGCTCAGCATCACTAATTATTAGAGAAATGCAAATCAAAGCTACAATGTTTTGATACCTCACAGTCGTTAGAATGGCCATCATTAACACATCAACAAAAAACAAACACTGGGGAAGATGTGAAGAAAGGGGTCCCCTCCTACACTGTTGGTGGGAATGTAAACTTGTACAACCAGTATGGAAAACAGTATGAAGGTTCCTTAGAAAACAAAGTATACAACTACCATATGATCCAGCAATCCCACTCCTGGGCATATATCCATCCAGGGAAAACATTCCCTTAAAAGGATACATGCACCCCTATGATCATCACAGCACTATTCACAAAAGCCAAGACATGGAAACAACTCCAAGGTCCATTGACAGATGAATGCATTAAGAAGATGTGGTGCATACACACACACAATGGAATACTACTCAGCAGTAAAACTCAGCAGTGAAAAGGACAATATAATACCATTTGAAGAAACATGGATGGAACTAGAGATTCATACATAGTGAAGTCAGAAAGAAAGACCAATACCACATGATATCACTTATATGTGCAATCTAAAATATGGCACACATGATCCCATCTACAAAACAGAAACAGATCATGGGCATGTTGAGCAGACTTGTGGTTGCCAGAAGAGAGGAGGGAGAGAAGGGGATGGATGGAGAGTTTGGAGTTGATAGATGCCAACTATTACATTTCAAACAGTTGGGTAAGAGGATCCTACTGTACAGCACAGGAAACTCTGTACAGTCCCTTGAGTTAGAACATGATGGAAGATGGTATTACAAAAAAAGAATGTGTGTGTGTGTGTGTGTGTGTGTGTGTGTGTGTGTGTGTGTGTGTAGGACTGGGTCACTTGGCTGTAGAATAGGAATTGAAGGAACATAGTATATCAGTTATATTTTAATTGAAAAATTTAAAAAAAACATGTCCTATCAGATTCTCACATCCTCCTTTTTGCTGTATGCAACATGGTTTGATGCTTGGTGGTGTGGCAACAATGTGGGCATTATGAGAGAGCCAAAATCTGCGTATCAAGACAGTTGCAGAGAAATGAAAAAAGAGAAGGTACCTTATGTTTTCTCAGTCATTTTATCAACTGTGAGCATCAATCTATTCCCTGTGAACATATGGCAAATAGACATTCTCTTCTATAAATATGCATCAGCTACTTCGTGGTATAAGTGAACATAAAACATTAACTACCAAAAGACACATTACCACATATCTTTTATATCAGTGCTGAATGGGAGCACAATCTTCAACCAAATTTCATCAGAGTAAGGACCACAATTGAAAGACAGTTCCTCCTAAGCCAGTCAAGATGTGTCAAAAGACAAAATGGGCTGTGAAAAATTGGGGACCATCTAGACAAAGAAATTGTTTGCAAAAGAAAAGTCCACTGCCTCTGACTGGTGAACTTTTCATCCATCTAGGGGATCCCCTGGTCCAGAACCCAGAACTCATGACAAGTCTATCACACTGTTCAGAGAAAGTGAGAAAGGACCCTGCCACTGGTGGGTCAGCTTCCCTGGAAGGGTATTCATTTAAAGGAAATGTAATTCATGTTGCGGTTATATAACTGGCAGTAGTTTTCTGTGAAACTAGAGCACATGCCTTGCTGACTTATCTTTACAGTGCCCAGAAGGCTTCCTTTTCTCCCAAATCTTCTCCTCCATGTGACGCTTTAAAGATGTCGAGACTGTGATCTCCCACGTGCAAGGACCGCAGCACCAGGTGTGGTCAGCACCAAGGTCCTCACAGGTTTGTGAAGTTTGCTACAGTGATATGGATTTAATGTTTGGTAACCATCAATTATAAAAATGTTCATCTGGCAGTGAGTGAATGACTTAATGAGGTAAAATTAAAAATGTGCTGACAGTGCTGGTACACAGAAAGGAAAAAATGTGTGTGGGAATTAGCATTCTCATATAAGCTAAGGAGTCAAGAGGCCCCGTCAAAAGTTGATGGAATGAGGAAGGAAGTTTACAAGAGTGACTGACACAGAGTAAGAGTGTCAACATTTAATTTCACTCAAGACACAGTGATGGTGGGCTGATGAGATTAAGATAGTGGAGTAGAAGGCCTGGAGCTCAACTTCTCTCTTAAAAACAACAAAGTTCACAACTAAAGGCTGAGCAATCTTCAACCGAATGGACTGGAAACATTAAAAAAGATACTCTACTCCAGAAAGACAAAGAGGAGGCCACATCAAGAGGCAGGAGGGGCAATTTTGTGATATAAACAACCCCATACTAGCTGGGTGGGAAGCCCCACAGACAGGAAATCAACTGGTTTCACAGAGACTCACCTACAGAGTGAGAGTTCTGAGCTCCTCATCAAACTCTCACGTGTGGGGACCTGGCACTGGGAGAAACAGCCCCAGGAGCATCTGGCATTGAAGGCCAGTGGGGCTTGTGTGCAGGAGCTCCACAGGACTCAGGGAAATGAGGACCCCATTCTTAAAAGGCGCACATAGATTTTCACATGCACTGGGTCCCAGGGCAAAGCTAAGTCTCCATAGGAATCTGAGTCAAACCTGACTGCAGTTCTTGGAGGACATCCTGGGAAAACAGGGGTGAACATGGCTGGTTGTGAGGGAAGGACATTGGAAGCAAAGCTCTTGAGAATACTCAGCAGTGTGCCATTCTCTGGAGGTGGCCATTTTGGGAAAACGTGGCCCCACCCATCAGCACTGAGAACCCCCAGGCCAAACAACATTGTGGGCAGGATCACAGCACCGCCCCTCAGTAAACAGGCTTCTAAAGACCCCTCAGGTACACAGCTGCCTCTATTCTCATCCTGAGACAAAGCCCCACCCACCAGAGGGATTCAAATCAGCTCTGCCTACCAGTGGGCAGGCATCAGCCCCTCCCATACCAACCTCAGCCACAAGGAGGGCAGACACCAGAAGTAAGAGAGGCTATAACTCTACTATCTGTAAAAAGGTCACCACACCAAAAACCTATAAAAATGAAAAGACACAGAACCATAACTCAGATGAGGGACAAAGGAAAAACCCCAGAATGTCAGCTAATTGATCAGGAGATGCTCAGCCTCCAGGAAGAAGAACTTAGACTGTTGATGCTGAAGATGATGCAAGACATTGGAAATAAACTGGAGGCAAAGATGGATAACTTACAGGAAAGACTGACCAAAGAGATACAAGATATAAAACTTAACTGAGAAGAGATGCAAAATACAATAACTGAAATAAAAAATTCACTAGAAGCAGCCAACAGCAGAAGAACGAATAAGTAAGGTGGGGCACAGATGAGTGGAAATCATGGATGTGGAACAGAAAAGAGAAAAACAAATGAAGAGAGTCTCTGAGAACTCTGGGACAACATTAAATGCACCAACACCCGTATTATAGGGGTGCCAGAAGGAGAACAGAGAGAGAAGGGGACAGAAAAAATATTCCAAGAGATAACAGATGAAATCTTCCCTCACATGGGAAAGGAACCACTCAGTCAAATCCAGGAAGCACAATGAGTACCATATAAAATAAACCCAAGGAGGAATACACTGAGCCACATGTTAATCAAACTGACCAAAATCAAAGACAAGGAGAAAACATTGAAAACAGCTAGGAAAAAGAAACAAATAACATACAAGGGAACTCCAACAAGGTTATTGGCAGATTCTCAGCAGAAACTCTGCAGGCCAGAAGGGAGTGGTATGATATACTTAACGTGATGAAAGGAAAAATCCTCCAACCAAGATTACTTTACCCAGCAAGGCTCTCATTCCGATTTGAAGGAGAAATCAAAACCTTCACAGTAAGCAGAAGCACTATTTTCAATAGCCAAGACATGGAAACAACCTAAATGTCCATCGACAGAGGAGTGGATTGAGAAGATGTGGTACATATACACAATGGAATATTACTCAACCATTAAAAGGAACAAAATACCAGCATTTTTAGCAACGTGGATGGATCTAGAAATTATCATGCTAAGCAAAGTCAGCCATACAATGAGACACCAACATCCAATGCTTTCGTTGACATGTGGAATCTGAAAAAAGGACAGACTGAACTTCTTTGCAGAACAGATGCTGACTCATGGACTTTGAAAAACTGTGGTGTCCAGAGGAGATAGTTGGGGGGTGGGGTGGGGGGATGTGCTTGGGTTGTGGGATGGAAATCCTGTGAAATCGGACTGTGATGATCATTATACACCTATAGATGTGATAGATTCATTTGAGGAATAATAAAAATAAAAATAAAGAAAGGATGTCTTCACAAAGTTTATTTCACTCACACTCCCTCTCCATCAAACTGCCACTGATCTAAGCCTGGGAAAGTGGAATAACCTCTGTCTAGTAACCACATCTAGTCCTCAGGCCTGACTAGAAATTTCTCTAAATCATGAGGTCAGTGTCTGATTTCCCAGATTCTAAGAAAACCACTACACTTTCCAAGTCTCCATCTCTGTCATTTCTACATTAGAATTCAGCACCACTAGGTGCCTAAGACCCTGGAGTGGTTAAAATGAGCCTCCTTGCCCTTTCCTTCCTACATTCAGGAAGAACTCCCCATATTTACTTTCAAAGTATCTTGGGACTCTCTAAAACAACACTGTCCTATTTCATCAGTCTTCACATGACTCCTAATGCTGAGTTAAACCTTTGGTCGATTGAAGCTTCTCCACTCTTACCATATTAACTAATCACGATATTGTAGTTCCATCTCATAAGTGACTGAAAATTTGTCGCTGAAATTTCTCAGTGCTTCAGAAAAAAATGGAGAGTGCACATGAGAAATTACCAGGGTGGTCTACTTGGTTGACTGGGTGAGGACCCTGTGTGCATAACAAAGGAAAAAAGGACAATACCTGGGATTCACAGGTAGTAAGGAAGACAATGAGGATACACTTGAAAATTGGTAATTAGAATTAGAAAATGAAAAATGGAATTTTCTCCTAAATTTAGAGTGTCAATGGTGTAACCAGAGAACAAGGAATACACTCTCCACAGGCAGATTGATGCAATTCTTCATTTGGTACATTTTCTACCTCTTACCTCTTTCTATGGCATCACTCAATTGGAATATTTGTCTCCTAATTAAACAGTATCAATAAACACCTCTCAGCATCAAGTGTGTTCCTTCCTATACATGCCTAAACAACCTCATGACTTGGGAATAGTCAGTTTTTGGGGGGACATTTGATTTTTACCTGGTTAAATTTTGTCCCAATAAAGTGAATGATCTTGAGAATGTCACTTAGAAGAATGGGAAGAAACAGATTTTCAGGGGATGGGCATTATGGTGGCATAGAGGGACTGAAACACCACTTCTCACAAAACCACAAAAATCACAAGCAACCTCTGAAGACTCCAACAAATAAACTGGAACCTATCCAAAAAGGACGTTTTACACCCAAGAAAAAGAAGGCCACACAATGAGATGGTAGCAGGGGCACATTTGTGATAGAAGCAAACCCCATAACCTAGAAAATGTCTATATTGAAGAAGCTCTCATGATGGAGTGTGAGTTCTGAACCCAGTTACTTTTCCTAGTCTGGCACTCTGACAATGGGAAAAGCAAAGCCCAGAGCATGGGGCATTGAAGGCCAGCATGGCTTGATGGCAGGAGCTCCACAGGCTTGGGGAAAACAGAGAATCCAATCTTAGAGTATGCATACAAGGTTTCATGTGCACAGGGTCCCAGGGCAAAGCAGGGACTGCATTACAATCTGGGCCAGATCAACCTGCAAGCATATCGCAATGCAACCTGCAGTGTGTAGCAATACACTATTTATGACCTCAGGAAACAAGAAAATCTCAAATAAACAACCTCACCTTAGACCTAGAGCAGCTAGAAAAAGAAAAACCAACAAAACCCAAAGTTATTACAAGGAAAGAAAGCATGAAGATCAGAGCAGAAATAAAATATAGATAAAAATGATAGAAAAGATCAATGAAAATATAACTTGTTTCTTTGAAAAGTTGAAAGCAACTGATAAAACCTTAGCCAGACTCTGAAAAATGGGAGAGGGATCAAATCCATAAAATGAGAAATGAAAAAGGTGATGTTACACTGGACACCATGGAAACACCAGGGTCATAAGGATCGTAAGAGACTAGTACAAGCAAAACTATTCCAATGTCAACTAACAACCTACCAGAAATGGGCAAATTCTTAGAAAGGTACCACCTTCCAAGACTGACCAAAGAAGAAACAGAAAATGTGAATGGACCAATCACAAGTATTGAAACTTTGATTAAAAACGTCCAAGAAACAAAAGCCCACCACTGTGGGCTTCACGGGCCAACTCTCTTGAACACTTAGAGAAGAGTTAACACCTATCCTTCTGAAACTATTCCACAACATTTCAGAGGAATGAACACTCCTGAAGTCATTCTCTGGGGCCACAATCCCCTTGACCCCAACCCCAAAGATACCACAGAAGATAATTTACACAAAAATAAATTTACTGATAAACATAGACACAAAAATCATCAACAAAATACTAGCAACCCCAATCAAATATAGCAAAAGGAGCCTACAGCATGATCAAGTAGGCTTTATCCCCGGGATGCAGGTATTCTTCACTACCCACAAGTCAATCATGTGTAATATACCACATTAACAATGTGAATAATAAATACCATATGATCATCTCAATCAATGCAGAGAAAGATTCTGACAAAAGTCAACATCCATTTTTGATATAACAACATTCAGAAAGTGGGCCCTGAAGGAACCTCAACATAAGAAAGGCAAAATATGACAACCCCACAGGTAACATCATACTCAATGGGGAAAAGCTGAAAGCATTTCCCCTAAGATCAGGAACAAGGCAAGGACATCCACTCTAAACACGTTTATTCAACATAGTTTTCAAAGTCCTCACCATGGCAGTTAAAGAAGAAAAAGTAATCCAAAGCCTCCGGAGTGGAAAAAGAGATAGAAAAAAAGAGCCCCTGTTTGCAAACTACATGAATCTATACATATAAAATCCTCAAGTTGGTACCAGAAAATTACAAGAACTCATCAATGAATTTGGTAAGGTTGCAGGATAGAAAATTAATACACAGAAATCTGTTGTATTTCTATACACTCAACATAAGTTCAGAAAGTGAACTTAAGGAAACGATCTCATTTATCATTGCATCAGAAAGAATAAAAAGCCTAGGAATAAGCCTAGCTGAGCAGGCAAAAGACCCAGATTCCAAATACTAGAAGGTGCCAATGAAAGAAATTCAAAATGACCCAAATAGATGGAACTGATACACCATGCTCTTGGATTGGTAGCATCAATATTGTCAAAATAACTATAATACCCATGGTAATCTACAGATTCAAGTTACCAATGACATTTTTCAGACAACTGGGACAAAAGTTTTAAAATTTTTATGGAAACATAAAAGACCCAGAATTGCCAGAACAATCTTCAGAAAGAAAAAAATGGAGCCGGAGGAATCAGGATCCTGACTTCGGGCTCTAATTTAAATTTACAGTCAATAAACCAACATGGTACCATCCCCAAAATTGAAACAGACCAATGGAACAGGATAGGAAGCCTAGAAACAAACCCACATACCAACTGTCAATTAACCTACAACAAAGGAGGCACAAAAATGAAAGAGAAGGGGCAGTCTTTTCAGTAAGTGGTGCTAGGAAAAGTGGACAGCTCCTTGTAAAGGAATGAAACTAGAACATTCTCTAAGACCATGCACATGCACAAAGACAAAAAACTTAATTTGGACCTTAAAGCCCTAAATGTAAGAATGGATACTATAAAACTAACAGAGAAAACCTTAAGTATTACACCCTCTGACAAAAATTGAAGCAATGTATTTTTTGATCCAATAAAAGCAAAAAGTAAACAAATAGCACCCAATTAAACTTAAAAGCTTCTGCGCAGCAATGGAAACCATCAACAAATGAAAGACAACCAATGGAACAGGGGAAAGTATATGCAAACAAAGTCACTCATAGTGGAATAACTTCCGACATATACAAAATAAACAGGCAAAATAAACATGTAGCTCAATATCAAAAACACAAACAACCCCTTCAAAAAAAAAGGCAGAATATTTAAATAAGCATTTCTTCTAAAAAGACATACAGATGGCCAAGAAGCACATGAAAAGATGCCCAACAATACTAAGTATTAGAGAAATGCAAATCAAAGCTATAAGGAGGTATCACCTCACTCCAGTCAGAATGGCCATCTTCAAAATGTCAACAAACAATAAAGGCTGGAGAGGATGTGGAGAAAAAGGAACACTCCTACCCTGCTGCTGGGAATGGAATGTAGTACAACCACTATGGAGAATAGTATGAAGGATCTTTTAGAAACTAAAAAGAGAACTATCCTATGATCCAGAAATCCCAGTCCTGGGCATATATCTAGAGAAAAGTATAATTCAAAAATAAATATGCATGCCAATGTTCACTGGAGCACTGTTTACAATAGCCAAGACATGTAAACAACACGTGCATTGAGGATGAATGGATCAAGACAATGTGGCACATATATACATGGAAATATTACCCTGCCATAAAAAAGAACAAAAGAATGCCATTTGTAGCAACATGATTGGATCTAGACATTATGAAACTAATTGAAGTCAGAGAAATACAAATACCATGCATCACTTATATGTGGAATCTAAAAAAAATAATACAAATCAGCTTCATTACAGAACAGAAACAGAGAGATTATATAAGAACTGAAGTCAAGACAAACACCATATATCATTTATATGTGGAATCTAAAAAAATAATACAAACAAACTCAATTGCAGAACAGAAACAGATGCACAGTTTTAAAAAAACTTAGGGTTACCAATGAGAAAGGTGGAAGAGAGGGATGGATGTGGGCTTTGTGACTGACATAGGCACACTATTGTCCATGGAATGGAAGGTTCATAGGGACTTGCTGTGTAGCCCAGGGAAACTCTTCTCAATATTCTGTGACAACCTATCTGGAAAAGAGTTTGAAAAAGAGTGGACATATGTATATGTATAAATGAGTCCCTGTTGTACAATAATTATCACCACATTGTAAGTGAACTCTCCTTCTATAAAACATTAAATTAAAACAAGAGAAAAGAAACAATAAGTGAAAAAAACTTCTCTTACTGATCCTCTCAAATTAAGAAGGCAGTAATACAAGGTGTAATTCATTTAAAATCAACATAATACACTCACAAAGGGATTATTCTAATCTTCAAAGTAATTTCTGTATGCCATTACATTTAATGAAAACCATTCTTCAAATGCCTGAGCATATCCTAAAAGAGATGGTTCTTAAATTTTAACAAATAATAAAAATCAATCATTTCTGTGATGAACAGGCAGGCAAAAAAGACAGGATCTGCATGGGGAGCACCTCCCAGCAGGTCTCAAGAGATAGGAAAATAATCTATTCAATTTAATGTAGACAAAATAGATTTATATTACCAATATGTAGGTTTAATTAATTTGGAAGTACTTCATGCTGAATTTTGAAATTACCAGTTGTGATCCAATACGTCTACATTCTTTCTAAAATGTGTACACACACCCTCTTCCTTTGTAGTCTTCTTACTTCTAATTATACCTCCATATATTTCCATATGTAATTCCCTGTATATAAAACCATGAAAATAAGATGGGTCAAATAGAAACATTGTCTCAGAATTACCAAAGTCTGGATGTTCATTGTTCTTGTGACTTTGCCAAATTAACATCTTTAAATTGAACACCCACAAATGCGTGGGGAGTACAGGTTCAACAACAGAAAAGAAATCAAAGAAGATGAGTTTAGGACTCACATTTCCTAAAATATTCAATAGCTGGTCCATGTCTGAAGCCCAAAGCAAGATGCAGGGAGAGGTAGCGGCAGTAATTTGGTGCATGCATTTATCAGGGACAATGATTGAAATGTGGGGGGCTTCCTGGTACACGTGCATATTGTTGAATGAAAACCCAGATGAGTAGGATTTTCATACTCTGAGGAGTCTTATTGAAGGCACCCATGAAAGGAGGAACCAGAATTTGTCTGGAAGACTGTGGATCACAAGGGCTGCTAGGGAGACAGAGCAAGAACTTGCATTGGCTTCTGAGTTTGCAGCTTTTTTCTAGTGCATATGCTCACAGGAATGGCTGTTGTGTCAGTTCACATTACCCGCAGGCTGCCCAGGTACACCAAATGACTGCTGATGGATCAATATCGGGCATAGCTTAGCTAAATTTTCTACAATCCTCCTGATAATCCTTATGATAACCATCCTATCATGCCAGTCTTTAAAAAGATAAAATGATGCCATATACAGACTATGAAAAGTAACAAAGTTATTTGAGTTTTGAGGCCAGTGGGAAAAGGAATAATTATAGACACCAATGATAGGAAAAGTTGCAGTATTTTTGATCAAACAGGTTAGTGTTACCATCTGTCACCTAAAACCTTAAATAATGTGGGATGGTTTCATCCCAGTGGTGTGATAACATGTCATTAATTAGTCATCAACTTACCATGTTAAACAAACCATTCAGTTTCATTAAATAAAATGTACTGATTTCACTAATAATGCACATGAAACTTTTCACAATGCACTGTATGATCCTAGATCAAATTACAAAGTATCAGAAATTGGAAGCATTCTTGTCCCTCGAATACATTGCTCTGAGGCTTTTAATTTCTAGGGTTTCACAACAGAGGCGAATTCTTTAGTGAACACGGATACACATTAGTTTTATAACTATTAAGCAAAGAGTTAACTCTATTTTTCTTGAATAATTGTGACATCTTTATTTCAAACATGTCAACAGAGATGCATGAGTTCTACTTCTTTTATGAAGATATATCAGATTTTTCATCTTTTTAACATGAAAAAGCAGTTGGAACAGATATTTCAGTTGTGGAGTGATCCTGTTATATAATTCCAAAGAATGGTTTCCAAAACACTAAAAAATGGTGATTTTAAATCAATCGTACATACCATCTCCATTTAGGTTTTCTTAGACATTTATGTTACAGGGTCTTTAAATTTCCATGGAGTATCAGATAGAAATAATTCCCACCTAATGTGGAAGGGCTCCTCTTGTCTTTGAAGCCACAACCATGAGAAACAAAATTCATATACATATTGGGAATAAAATGCATGGCATTTAGTAATTTGAGAGTAGAATTACAAGCACTTTTTTTTGTCTAATAAGCCCAGATAATGTCCATAGAGATACACTGATGAGAATAATACCAGCCCAAACATTCCTCCCCTGAATCCTCTTGTCCATACTGATGTTTTTAGTGTTTCCACTGTGGCTTATTTGCTTAGATTCTGAGTTAGATCAATCTCAGAAAAGGGTTATTAAGTGAATTTGTTCTGCTATGCTTTCCCTACATGGAGTTAGAGTTGACTTTCAATAAGCACTCCCCTAGTCTTTTTACAGTCATTAGTGTTCCTTTCCTCTAAGAACTCTCTGGTGTTCTCTAAAGTGTGTATTTAGTAGAAACATCCTTCATCACATATTACACTGGCAGGATTTCCCTCCATTACACATTCTCTGATGTTAACAGAGGTGACAACTCTGATGAAGGGCTTTGTCACATTCTCCACATTTGTGAAGTTTCCCCCCAGTATGTATTTTCTATTGTCTAGAAAGTACTGAATTCTTTTTATAAGATTTATCACATTGTTTTTAATAATCATAAGACTTCCATGTCATATGAGCTCTCTGATGTTGAGAGAGATTTGAGTGATAGTAAAGGCTTGGCCACACTGATTCCATTTCTATGGTTTTTACACAATATGGATTCCCTGATGTTGAGTCAAGCTTACATGACACTTAAAAGTTTTGCCATATTCTGTACAGCTTCTCTCCAGGATGAGATCTCAGATGCTGAGTAAGATGAGAATGCTGATTAAAGGTTTTGCCATATTCTCTAAATTTGTAAGGTTTCTCTCCAGTATGAATTTTCTGATGCTAAGATTGGAAAGGTAGATATAGACTTTTCCACATTCTGTACATTTGTAAGACTACTCTCCAGTATGAGAGCTCAGATGCTGAGTAAGATGAGAATGCTGATTAAAGGCTTTGCCACACTCTGTACATTTGTCAGGCTTCTGTCCAGTGAGAATTTGCTGATGCTGAGTAAGGACTCCAGGCCACTTAAAGACTTTGCCACATTTTCTACATTCTACAGTATGAATTCTCTGATGCCAAGAAAGACATGAACACTGTGTAAAGGCTTTGCCACTCTATACATTTGTAAGGCTTCCCTGCAGTATGAATTAGATGATGTCTAGTAAAGGCTGAATATGATGTAGATTCTTCACATTTGTCAGGTTTCCCTCCAGTATTTTTTTCCTTTCTCTTTGCAGATTTAATGACTGATTACAGACTTTCTCATGTTTTTCACACTTGCATCCTTCCTTCCTGGTAGGATGATGCTGATGTTGAGTAAGACTTGAAGCCTGGCTAAAAACTTGGCTGCATTCACAAAAATGGCAAGCTTTCTCTCAAATAGAAATTCTCTGATATGTAGTGAGATCTGAGCTTTGAGAAATGACATTCCTATGTTGATTTCTTATTGACTGGTTCTCTGAAAATTGAGATCCCTGACGTTTCATGAAATATGAGTCCGGGTCAAAGTTAGTCTGAGAATCAACACAGGCATCACTTCTTCTTCCAGTGTGTATACTCTTATAATTACTGAATACACAGCTCTTGCTGAAGGCATTGCTCACTTTAGTACACATGGCATGTTGGTCTATATCAACTATATTATCACACCTATTGATTAATGACAGTTGGTTAAACACCCCCCCCCCTTTAGTGTCAACATTAGGGATATTGGAACAATGAAGAAATATTTGTTGGTTTGAAGATTAATGAACCCTTGCTATTAGATCTCCTGAACTGATCATTTTGAGGGGGTTGCCCTCCATTTTTAAATGGCTGGTGTTCATAAATGTTTGAATGCATGTTTAATCCAAGCATATATTCATGTTTTGCATCATCATTTGTACTACAGTCTATAGGATGATCCTGATTTTCCAAATTTCCTTTCAGGGAAAATCTATGTTTCAATAACTAACATGGGATTTGCTTACAAAAATATATTTTTCTGCCAATGGTACTGACTTAAAGTGGAGTTTTTCACAATTTGACTTATATCCTTGATCTCTTTTAGTGGCAACATTTTCCTTATGGATAAAAGTCCCAGTAGGAGCATGTTCATCATAACAACCTTCCCACCCTTCACATGCCCCCTTCCCTTCTCTGCCTATAATTACATCAAAAATGCCAATGGAATTTCTTTCATAATTTCCAAGCAGCATTGTTTGCAAGAAAAGTTCCATGCCTGGGTTTTGTGGCATCAAACCCTGGGTGTCCTAAGAAGATAAAACTGAATGATAACAAATAACAAATTATCCAAATTACTGTTTTCATTGAACACACTTAACAATTACATGTACAATGGACAATCGCTTAGCTAGATTAAAAAATAAAACAGAGAAGCATCAACTAAAATCAGAAGTGAAAGCAGAGATACTATAAATGACACCATAGAAATAAAGGCGTGTGGAGGATGTTACTATGAATAAGTGTATACCAACAAATTGGACACTTCAAAAAAGTATGAATTTCCAGGGTGATACAAACTATTTAGATTTCAGCATGAAGCAAAAAATAATCACAACAAATCATAAATTATTAAGTAGACTAATATATTAATTGCAAAGAATCACCAAAAGTGAAGATGACTGGATGAGATAACTTAACAGGATAATTCCAATTTTGAAACTAAAAACAACTATGAATTCTCCACAAATATATCTGAAGATTGAGTAGGAGTAAAATTATCCAAAGAGCGTTTATGAGGCCAATATTCAGCAATATGAAAAGTAAGCAAAGACACTAGAGCTGAAAGTTTAACAAAAGGAAAAAACCACAAAATTAGAAGCCAATATATTAAGATGTACTGATTCAATAGTCCTCAACAAAATGTTAGAAATGTGAATTCAAAAGCTAATTAAAAGAATTACACAGCAAAAATAATTCAAAAATTATTTACAAAAGGAAGGGGATTCATTAGTAATTTAAAAAATTATGTGCACATACAGAGTTAAGATCATACTACATAATTATATCAAATGACATAGATAAATAGAAATATTAAGTCCCCATTCATGATTGCTATACTCAAATCAGGGATTGACAGTAACTACTGAAATGTAGTAAAGATCATGTAATAAAAACACAGTTATCATTATGATCAATAGTGGAAGACTTAAAGTCTCTCCATATATGAAAATTTTAAGAATGAACACTCCTATAGTTTTGATTAAAATTAATACTAATTACACTATTAATACTATTCTATTTTCATACTATTCCAATTTTATTTTCTTCCATGTAGCTGGCCAGTTGTCTCAGAACCACTTATTGAATAGAGTATCGTTATCCCAATGTATGTTCTAGCATCCTTTGTCAAAGTTTAGTTGACCATAGGTGCTTGGGTTTATTTCTAGGCTTTCTATCCTGTTCCATTGATCTCTCTTTCTGTTTTGGTGCCAATACCATAGTTTTGATAACAGCAACTTCGTGATCAAAAACATCCAAAAACAAAAGTCAGAACCTGGTGGCTACACAGGCAGATTCTATTGAATGTTCAGAGAAGAGTTAATATGTAATCTTCTGAAACTCTTCCAAAAATGGCAGAGGAAGGAACACTCCCAAGATCATTCTATGAGACCACCATCACCCTGATACCCAAACCAGAACAATGTACCACAAAAAAGAAAATTAGATTTCAATATCACTAATGAAGACAGATGCGAAAAGCCTCAACAAAAATAATGAAAAACCACATCCACATATATTTCAAGGATTATACACCATGTTCAAGTGTGATATATCAAGGATTCATCAATATCCACCAATCAGTGTGATATGCCACATCAACAAACTGAAAAACAAACACTCTATGATCCTCTCAATAGATACCAAAAAAAAAAAAAGCTTTTGACAAAATCCAACATTCATTTCTGATAAAAATGCTCCAGGAAGTGGGCATATAGGGATCGTAACTGAACATAATAAAAGACATATGTGACAAAGCCAAGGCGAACATCACTCTCAATGGTAAAATACTGAAAGCCTTTCCACTAAGATCAGGAAGAAGACAAGGTTGTCCACTTTCACTACTACTGTTCAACATAGTTTTGGAATCCTAGCAATGGCAATCAGAGAAGAAAAAGAAATAAACCTAATCCAAATTGAAAAAGAAGTAAAACTAGCACAGTTTGCAGATGACAAACTGTACCTAAAAAATCCTAAGGACACTACCAGAAAAGTGTCAGAACTCATCAATAAATTTTGCAACGTTGCAACATACAGCGTTTTCTTAGGCCAGTCGTCCAAGGAAACAGAAATAACAACAAAATGATACCTGATCAAACTTACAAGCCTATGAAAAGCAAAGCAAACCATTTTAAAAATGATAAACATTGGCTAGTCTTCTCTTGGGGATGCAGAGGAGAGGAAGGATATCTCTCTGATAAATGTTGATAAAATTAAATTTTTGTTGTATCATATACATCCACACCTCATCATTGAGGTCAGTAGGGAAATGTAAAAGCTCAACATGAGACTTTTATTTATTTATTTATTTGTTTGTTTTTTATTTTTTTATGAAACATGATGGCAAATTTAAACAAAAATTGAACATTGATTACACTAAGTATAAATGTAAACAAGCTAATAACTTCGTTAAAAATGTAGGTTGACAGGCTGGATAAAAACAAAATCATTTTATGTGGTGATTATAAGAGAAAATTTGAAATAATCTATTGATAGATTACTAGAACTAATAGTGACACTGACAAGTTTCCTCATAAAAACTAATATGAAAAATCAATTGTACTTGTACATGTCAGCAGTAGTATGTTCGAAAATAAGATATTTATAACATCAAAAATGTTGAATAACTAAGAATAACTTTAACCAAATTTTATTTCAAAATCTAATATATGAAGTGGACAATCTAATAATCACAGTTTTGCAAATAAATAATACAAAGTGATATCATTACACTGAATTGTCTAAAATTTAAAAGTCTGACATTGACAAATCTGTTAAGTAATGGAAACTCTAAAACAGTTGTAGTGAGATTGTAAATTGAAAAAAAACCACTTTGAAAAAAACATTTGATATTTAATAGTCAAGTGAAAGACATCATACCCAGTGACCCATTATTTCTATGACTAGAAATATTCAACATGAAATTTTAAACAGTGATTTTAATAGACTATGAAAGACTTTGTTGCATAGTTGCAACTTATGATCACCATTTCTGTGGAATGAGGATGCCTGGCTGTTCTACTGAAGAGGAGAAAGTGGATGGTATACTCAGAGACCCTAAGAAATTCCATCTTGATAAAGGAGGTTGTGATACACAGGAAGTGACTGCCTACATATGAGGAAAAATTAAAATGAGCTGCCTGATTCAAAACTGGAAAGCTGGAGGTTGGGGGCAAGATGGTGGAGAAGTAGGACACGGAACAAACTTTCTCTGACAAATATATCAAAAACACATCCACGATGATCTCCACAGTGATCATAGAACATCTACTGAATGCTATCAGAAGATCTCAGATTTCCAAGCAGGAAAGAAAATCTCCACAGACCTGGCTATGAAAAAAGAAAAAGAGAGACACAGAAAAGACTCAGGATGGGAGCAGTACTCCCACTGGGGAGAGCTGTAAAAGATGAAAGGTTGCTGCACACAGGCAAGGCCCCTCACTAGAAAAGACCAGCTGGGACAGAGAAGGAACTTCAGGGTCTCAGGAGACTGTAGCAACTGTGTATAGAGGGCAAACTGGAGAAATATCCATACAGTTCCATGGTATTCCTGCCCAGCACACCACAACCAGATATGCGGAGCTTCTGAGGTGAGCCACAGCAGGATGTTGAGACTGAGTCTTCCTAGGTCAGATCCAGAGAGAGAACTGGGGATAGTTGTGAGGTGACAAACTGAGAGTGTGAGGGTGTTCAGGAAAAAGCCTGGGCCTGCTAGATAGGACTGGTGCATTTTTTGGATTGGACCCCTGGCCTGGGAACCTCCTTATGTTGCCAGCATGGACCTTAAATGAAAAAAAAAAAAAAGCTATATCAAAAATTCATGGAAACAACAAAAAAATACTACAATACACACACTCATATGAAAAAGAAATTCAAATACAACACTAAAAAGTCAGCACAAGAGAAAGGAACAAAAGAAGAAGGGAAGAAAAAAGACCAATAAAACCAAATCCAAAATAGTTTATAAAATGGCAATAAGCACATACACATCAATATTCTCCTGAATGCAAATGGATGAAATGCTCCAACCAAAAGACATAGACTGGCTGAATGGATACAAAACCAGACCCATCTATGTGCTATCTACAAGAGACCAACCTCAGATTTAGGGAGGCATACAGAGTGAAAATGAAGGAATGAACAAAGACATTCTATGCAAAGCAAAAGCAAGAGAAAGCAGGAGGTGCAATATTCAAATCAGAAGAAAAAGACTTAAAAATTAAAAATGTTATGAGAAACAAGTACACTACCTAGTGATAAAGGGACAAATCCAGGAGGAAGATGTAACTATTCTAAGTATGTATGCACCCAACGCAGGGGCACCACAGTAGATAAGGTAAATATATACAGCCATAAAATGAGAAATCAAACATAACACAATATTGGGAGACTTCAATGCCTCTCTTTCAGCAATGGACAGATCATCCAGACAGAAAAATCAATAAAGAAACAGATGCATTAAATGATACCATCAACAAGACAGTCGTAATTTACACCTATAGGACATTTCATCTGAAAGCATGTGAATACACTTTCTTCTCACATGCCCAGGAAACATTGTCCAGGAGAGATCATACCTTCAACTACAAATAAAGCCTCAGGAAATTCAAGAAAACTGAAATCATATCAAGTGTTTTATTTGACCACTATGTGATGAAACTAGAAATCAATCACAAGAGAACCACTGCAAAAGAAAACAAAACAGAAACATGGGAAGGCTAAACAATGGATCACTGAAGAAACAAAATATACCTGGACACAAATGACAACAAAGACACAACCATCCAAAAGCTATGGGACACAGCAAAAGCAGTTCTAGGAGTGAAGATTAAAGCAATACGATCCTACCTCAAGAAACAAGAAAAATCCCAATTTTACAGTCTCATCATACACTTAAGGCTACTAGAGAAAGAAGAACAAAAAACCCCAAAGTTAGTGAAGGAAAGCAATCAGAAAGATCAGAGCAGAAATCAAGGAGAGAAAGAAAAGAACAGAAAAGATAAATGAAACTAAAAGCTGATACTTTGAAAAGAATAAAAAAAACAAACCTGATAAACCTTTAGCCTGACTCATCAAGAGAAAAAGGGAGAGGGTTCAAATCAGTAAAATCAGAAATAAAAAGGGAGAATTTATGAAGGCCATCACAGAAATACAAATAACCCTAAGAGATTACTACAGGTCACTATATGCCAATAAAATGGACAACCTAGAACAAAATGGACAAATACTTGGAAAGCCACATCCTTCCAAGACTGAACTAGGAAGAAAGCAGAAAAGATGAAGTGACCAATCATGAGTTCTGACATTGAAATCCCAGCACAGTGATTACAAAAATTCCAACAAACAAAAGGCTAGGACCAGATGGCTTCACAGGCCAAATCTATCAGAGGCCAAATACTCCGAGAGGAGGTAACACATATCCTTCTGAAACTTCCCAAAAACCTGCAGAGGAAGGATCACTCCCAAGCTCATTCTATGAGGCTAATGTCACCCCAATACCAAAACCAGACAAACATACCACAATAAAGAAAATGACAGGCCAGTATCACAGATCAACATAGATGTAAAACTCCTCAACAAAATATTGGCAGATGGAATCCAATGATACATTTAAAAGATTATACAACATGATCAAGTGGGGTTCATCTATGATATGCAAGGATTCCTCAGTCTATGCAACTAAATCAATGATATAAACCACATAAAAAAGTGAAGAAAAAAAACTGTGTGATCGTGTCAGTAGATGCTGAAAAAGCTTTTGACAACATGCAATACCAAGTTCTGGTAAAAACTCTCCAGAACGTGGGCATAGAGAGAAGTTACAGCTACATCGTAAAAGACATATACGTCAAACACATAGCTAACATCATTCTCCATGGTGAAAAGATGAAAGTATGTCCTCTAAGACTGGGAACATGACAAGGATGTCCAGTCTCACCACTGTGACTCAACATGGTTCTGGAGGTCCTAGTCATGCTGTTCAGAGAAAGAAAAAAGAAATAAAGGGATACTGAATTAGAAAAGAAGGACAAATGTCACTCTGTGCAGATGACATGATACATAGAAAATCCAAAGCATACGAGAAAACTGTTAGAGCTGATCAATAAATATGGTAAAGATGTAGAATAAAAAAAAATACACAGAAATAGCTTCCATTCTTATGCACTTGCAATGAAAGATCAGAGAGCTATTAGGGACTCAATTGCATTTGCCATCCCATCAAAGAGAAAAAGATATCTGGAAATATATCTACCTAAAGAGGCAAAATAGCTATACTCTGAACACAACATACCAATGAAGGGAATCAAAGATGACACAAACAGATAGAAAGCTGTAAGAAGCTTATTTTACATTTATTGGGAGAATCAATATTTTCCAAATGACTATACTACCCAAGGCCACCTACAGAGTCAGCACATTCCCTATTAAACTAGCAATGGCATTTTTCTCAGAAGGAGAACAATATGTTTCAATATATATATGGCAATACAAAACACTGTGAATAGCCAAAGCAATCTAGGGAAAGGAAAATTAAGCTGGAGGAATCAGGCTCCCCATCTTCACATTTTATTCATTAAAACAGGATGGTACTGGCACAAAAACAGAAGTTTAGGTCAGTGGATCAGAAACCCATGCACCTAGGCACAACTAATCTATGACATGAGAGACAACAGTATACAAAGTACATAATATAGTACCTTCAATAAGTGATGTTGGGAACATTGGACAAATACATGTACAAAAAAATATTAGTACACTCGCTAACACCATCCACAAAAATACACTCCAAATGGATTAAAAACGTAATCACAAGACCACATACTATAAAACTCTTAGAGGAGGAGTTCCCGTCATGGAGAAGTGGTTAACGAATCCGACTAGGAACCATGAGGTTGCGGGTTTGGTCCCTGCCCTTGCTCAGTGGGTTAACCATCCGGCATTGCCGTGAGCTGTGATGTAGGTTGCAGACGTGGCTCGGATCCTGAGTTGCTGTGGCTCTGGCGTGGGCTGGTGGCTAGAGCTCCGATTCGACCCCCATCCTGGAAACCTCCATATGCCATGGGAGCTGGCGCAAGAAATAGCTAAAAAGACCAAAAAAAAAAAAAAACTCTTAGAGGAAAATGTAGGCAGAAAAATACTTTTCCATAAATTGCAGTAATAAAATTGTTGACCCATCTCCTAGAGGAATGAAAGGAAACACAAAAATACAGAAATGGCACCTAAGTCAGCTACAAAGCTTTTGTACAGCAAAGGAAAACATACACTAAATGAAACGACAACAGACAGACTGCGAGAAAATCCTCGCCAATGATGCAACCAGCAAAAAAGAGCTTTCCAAAATATTCAAACATCTCATACAGGTTTATACCAAAAAGCAAACAACCTAATTAGAAAATGGACCTCAATTCTAAACAACATTTCAGGAGTTCCCGTCATGGCACAGTGCTTAACGAATCTGACTAAGAACCATGAGGTTGTAGGTTCGATCCCTGACCTTGCTCAGTGGGTTAAGGATCCGGCATTGCCATGAGCGTTGGTGTAGGTTGCAGTCATGGCTTGGATTCTGTGTTGCTGTGGCTCTGGTGTAGGCCAGTGGCTACAGCTCCGATTAGACCCCTAGCCTGTGAACCTCCATATGCCATGAAAGTGGCCCTAGAAAAGGCAAAAAGTCAAAAAAAAAAAACAAAGAAAAAAACCCCAACAGTTCAAAAACAGTCAGATGGTCAAAAAGCATATGAAAAGATGGTCAACACCACTTATGATGAGAGAAGTGCAAATCAAAATTACAAGAAAATTTCCTTTGAGGCTCAGTGGGTTAAGTACTCACAAAGTTGTCTCCCTGAAGATGCTGGATTGATTCCTGGCTTCAATTAGCTAAGTATCCAGTGATGTGTAAGTTGCACCATAAGTCATAGATGTGGTTGAGATCCAGTCCTGCACTAGTACTGCAGCTGTGGTGTAGGCCATGGCTGTAGCTCCACTTCAGCATCTAGCCCAGACACTTCCATATGTTGCAAGCATGGCAGTCAAATTTTTTTAACAATAAATATTTTTTAAAAATCCAAGGACTTATTGCCTCATTCCAGTCAGAATGGCCATCATCAAAATGTCTACAAACACTAAGTGCTGGAATAGGTGTGGAACAAAGGGAGACCTCCTCCACTCTTGCAGGGAATGTAAGCTAGTGCAACCACTATGGAGAATAGTATGGAGGTGCCTTCGAAAACTAAATATAGAATTACCGTATGATCCAGCAATTCCTGTTCTGGCCATCTATCTGGAGAAAACTGTAATTTGAAAACATACATGCACTCCAATATTCAGGGCAGCACTGTTTCCAATAGGAAAGACATGGAAGCAAATTAAATGCTCATCAACAGAAGAATGGATAAAGAAAATGTGATACAAACATACAGAGGACTATTACTCAGCCATAAAATACAAGGCCATTTGAAGCAACGTGGATGGACATAAAAATTATCATACTAGATGAAGTCGGACAGAAAAAGATAAATATCATATGAGATCACTGAAGAATAAATGGAGTCATATTGAAATGATACACTAGAATGTACAAAAAAGAAATTGCCCAATGATTATGAAACCAAATCTATCATGACCAAAAGGGAAATGTGGCAGTGGCGGGGGGGAGATGAATCAGGGCATTGGGAATGCCGTACAAACACTAGTAGACATAAACGAGAGAGGTAGCAATGGCCTACTCTATAGTACAGGGTAATCTACTCAATCCTGTGTGATAACATAAATGGACAAAGATCTCAAAAAGGAAAAGGTACATGCATATGTATAAATGACACATTTTGCTATATACCTGAAAGTAGTACACTTTCTAAAATTTCCTATACTTCAATAAAATGTATTCTCAAAAAGAAGAGAAGACAACCTGTAGAATGGGAGAAATTATTTGCAAATGATGCAGTGGACAAGGCCTCAATTTCCAAGGGCAGTAGAGTCAAATGACATCAGATCACATGTAGAAATGAGTGTACATTGGAGGAAACAATCCATTGGGTTAAAGGCAACCTTGAGAATGGAATTGAGGGAAACGAGAAGGTGGTTGTTCAATGAGTACTGAGTCCATTTCTCAAGATGAAAATTTCAGCAGTTCAGTAGCACAAACACGGGAATATAAATAACAATTGTGACTTTGTAATTCAAATACTTAAGATGGTTTTTTTTGTTATTTTTGCCAAAAATTAAAATTTCATTAACACCAGAGATGGGATTAAGATGGCAGAATAGTAGGACTGGAGCTCAACTTGTCTCCTAAAAACAGCAAAATTTACAACCAAATCCTGAGCAATCTTCAACCAAATGGACCAGAAACTTTCAAAAAGTTATCCTACCCCAGAAGACAAAGAGGAGGCTACACCAAGAGGAGAGAGGGGCAAATATGTGACATAAGCAACCCCAGACCTCCCAGGTGAAAGCCCCACAGACTGGAAAATAACTGTTTCACAGAGACTCACCTATAGGATTGAGAGTTCTGATCCCCACATCAAACTCCCATGCTGGCACTGGGAGAAAGAGTCACTGGAGCATCTGTCATTGAAGGTCAGTGGGGCTTGTGTGCAGGAGCTCCACAGGACTGGGGGAAATGGAGACCCCACTCTTAAAAGGGGGGGTCACACAGACTGTCATGTGCACTGGGTCAAAGAGCAAAGCAAAGTCTCCATGGGAATCTGGATCAAACCTGACCACAGTTCTTGGAGGACATCCTGGGAAAACAGGGGTGAATGTGGCTTGTTGTGAGGGAAGGACATTGAAAGCAAAGCTCTCAGAAATATTCAGCAGCAGTGCCTTTCACTGAAGGTGGACATTTTGGGAAAATCTGGCCCCACCATCAGTCAGCTTCTGAGAAGCCCCAGGGCAAACAACAACCCAGGTGGGATCACAGCCCCATGCCTCAGTAAACAGGCTACCTGAAGACCCCTCAGGCACACAGCTGCCTCTAATCCCATCCAGAGATTAATCTCCACCTACCAGAGGGATTAGAATCAGCTCCACCTTCCGGGGGGGGGAGGCATTAGCCCCTCCCATCAGGAAGCCTACAGCAAGCCCCCAATACTGACTTCAGCCACAGGGGAGAAGACATCAGAAATAAGAGAGACTACAACTCTATTATCTGTAAAAAGGTCACCACACCAAAAACCTATAAAAATGAAAAGACAGAGAACTATAACTCAGACGAGGAACAAAGGAAAAACCCCAGAAAATCAGCTAGTTGATCAGGAGATTCTCAGCCTCCAGGAAAAAGGATTTAGACTGTTGATGCTGAAGATGGTGCAAGACATTGGAAATAAACTGGAGGCAAAGATGGATAACTTACAGGAAACACTGACCAAAGAGATACAAGATATAAAACTTAAACAAGAAGAGATGCAAAATACAATAACTGAAATAAAAAATTCACTAGAAGCAGCTACCAGCAGAATACAGGAGGCAGAAGAATGAATAAGCAAGGTGGAGAACAGATTAGAAAAATTACGGATGCGGAACAGAAAAGAGAAAAAAGATTGAAAACAAATGAAGAGAGTCTCAGAGAACTCTGGGACAATGTGAAACATACCAACATCCGTATTATAGGGGTGCCAGGAGAACAGAGAGAGAAGGAGTCAGAAAAAATATTCCAAGAGATAAGAGTCAAAAACTTCCCTAACAGGGGGAAGGAATCACTCACTCAAATCCAGGAAGCACAATGAGTACCATATAAAATAAACCCAGGGAGGAATACCCCGAGACACATATTAATAAAACTAACCAAAATTTAAGACAAGGAGAAAATCTTGGAAGCATTTAGGGAAAAGAAACAAACAACATACAAGGGAACCCCAATAAGGTTATCAGCAGATTTTTCAGCAGAAACTCTTCAGGCCAGAAGGGAGTGGCATGATGTGCTTAACGTGATGAAAGGAAAAAACCTCCAACCAAGATTACTCTACCCAACAAGGCTCTCATTCCGATTTGAAGGAGAAATCAAAACCTTCACAGATAAGCAAAAGCTGAGAGAATTCAACAACCCTAAGCCAGCCTTACAACAAATACTAAAGGAACTTCTCTAGGCAGAAAAGAACAAGAGAAGAAGGAAAGGAAAAAGAGCAGCAAAAACAAATCCAAAGTAATTAATAAAATGGCAATAAGAACATACCTATCAATAATTACCTTAAGTGTGAATGGACTAAACGCCCCAACCAAAAGACATAGACTGGCTGAATGGACACAAAAACAAGAGC
The DNA here is from genome assembly GCF_016906955.1 of Phacochoerus africanus. Lineage (NCBI taxonomy): Eukaryota > Metazoa > Chordata > Mammalia > Artiodactyla > Suidae > Phacochoerus > Phacochoerus africanus. The sequence goes on along the minus strand of NC_062553.1, from coordinate 42,228,312 downwards.
CATATATATGCTGTCTTCTAGAGACCCCCTTCACTTCTAGGGACACATAAAAATTGAACGTGAGAGCAGAGAAGAAAATATTTTATGCAAACGGGGATCAAAAGAAAGCTGGAGTAGCAATACTCATATCAGATGAAATAGACTTAAAATGAAGAATATTTTAAGGGACAATGAAGGACATTACATAATGATCAAAGGATCAATCCAAGAAGATGATATAACAAATTTAAATATCTATGCACCCAACACAGCTTCACCACAATATATAAGACAACTGCTAACAACCTTAAAAGGAGAAATCAACAATAACACAATCATAGTGGGGGACTTTAACACCCCACCTACAGCAATGGACAGATGAACCAGACAGAAAATCAATAAGGAAACACAGGCCCCGAATGAAGCATTGAACCAGATGGACTTAATAGATATTTATAGGACATTTCATCCAAAAGCAACAGAATACACATTCTTCTCAAGTGCACATGGAACATTCTCTAAGATTGATCATATCCTGGGCTACAAATCCAACCTCGGTAACCTTAAGGAAACTGAAATCATATCAAGCATCTTTTCTGACCACAACGCTAAATGACTGGAAATCAACAAAAAGAAAAAAAACTGCAAAAACCACAAACACTTGGAGACTAAACAACATGCTACTAAACAACCAATGGATCACTGAAGAAATCAAAGAGCAAATTAAAAAATACCTAGCAGCAAATGACAACGAAGATACGACACTCCAAAACCTGTGGGATGCAGCAAAAGCTGTTCTAAGAGGAAACTTTATAGCAATACAAGCCAAACTCAGGAGACAAGCAAAAGCTCAAATAAACAACCTAACATTACATCTAAAGCAGCTTGAGAGACAAGAACTAAAGTTAGTAGAAGGAAAGAAATCATAAAGATCAGAGCAGAAATCAATGAAATAGAGACAAAGAAAACCATAGAAAAGATCAATGAGATGAAAAGCTGATTCTTTGAAAAGTTCAACAAAATTGATAAACTCCTAGCCAGATTATCAAGCAAAAAAGAGTGAGGACTCAAATCAATAAAATTAGAAATGAAAAAGGAGAAGTAACAACGGACATCACAGAAATACAAAGGATCATAAGAGACTACTATATGCAACTATATGCCAATAAAATGGGAAACCTAGAATAAATGGACAAATTCTTAGAAAAGCACAATCTTCCAAGACTAAACCAAGATGAAATAGGAAAGATGAATGGACCCATCACAAGAACTGAAATTGAAACTGTGATTAAAAAACTTCCAACAAACAAAAGTCCAGGACCAGATGGCTTCACAGGCGAATTCTATCAAACATTTAGAGAAGAGTTAACACCTCTCCTTCTGAAACTATTTCAAAAAATTGCAGAGGAAGGGATACTCCAAATCTCATTTGATGAGGCCACCATCACCCTGGTACCAAAACCAGACAATGACACCACAAAAAAAGAAAACTACAGGCTAATTTCGCTGATGAACATCAGTGCAAAAATCCTCAACAAAATACTAGCAAACCACATCCAGCAATACATTAAAAGGATTATACATCATGAACAAGTGGGATTTATCCCAGACAGAGATGCAAGGGTTCCTCAATATCCACATATCCATCAGTGTGATACACCACATTAACAAACTGAAGAATAAAAACCATATGATCCTCTCAATAGACGCAGGAAAAGCCTTTGACAAAACCCAACACCCATTTCTGATAAAAACCCTCAGCAAGTGGGCATAATGGGAACCTACCTCAACATGATAAGGGCCATATATGACAAACCCACAGAGAACATCATTCTCAATGGTGAAAAGCTGAAAGAATTCCTGCTGAGATCAGGAACAAGACAAGGATATCCACTCTCACAACTTCTCTACAACATAGTTCTGGACATCCTAGCCACAGCAATTAGAGAAGTAAAAGAAATAAGAAGAACCCAAATTGGAAAGGAAGAAGTAAAACTATCCCTATTTGCAGGTGACATGATACTATATCAAGAGAATCCTAAAGGCTCTACCAGAAAACTGTTAGAGCTCACCCACAAATTTGGCAAAGTTGCAGGATACAAAATCAATACACAGAAATTGATGGCATTTCCATATACTAACAATGAAAGAGCAGAAAAAGAAATTAGGGAAGCAATCCCATTTACCATCGCATCCAAAAGAATAAAATACCTAGGAGTAAACCTACCTAAAGAGACAAAAGACCTGTACTCTGAAAACTATAAGACACTGATGAAAGAAATCAAAGATGACACAAATAGATGGAAAGATATACCCTGCTCATGGATTGGAAGAGTTAATATTCTCAAAATGACTATACCACCTAAGGCCAGCTACAGATTCAGTGCAATCCCTATCAAATTACCAAGGACATTTTTCACAGAACTCAAACAAAATATTTTAAAGTTTGTTTGGAAGCACAAAAGACCCAGAATAGCCAAAGATATCCTGAAAAAGAAAATGGAGCTGGAGGAATCAGGCTCCCGGACTTCAGACTATAATACAAAGCAACAATCATCAAAACTGCATGGTAATGACACAAAGACAGAAATGTAGATCAGTGGAACAGGATAGAAAGCACAGAATTAAAACCATGCACCTACAGCCAACTCATCTATGACAAAGGAGGCAAGAATATACAATGGAGAAAGGACAGCTTGTTCAATAAGTGGTTCTGGAAAAATTGGACAACCACATGGAAAAGAATGAAATTAGAGCACTCCCTAACACCACACACAAAAACAAACTCCGAATGGATTAAAGACCTAGATATAAGACCAGACATTATAAAACTCTTAGGGGAAAGCATAGGCCAAACACTCTCCTCAAAATACACCACAGCCACATCTTCTCAGATCCACCACTTAGAGTCATGACAATAAAAACAAGAATAAACAAATGGGACCTAATCAAGAGCCTCTAGGGTTCGCAGCGGCCCAGCTAGCTGCTCCAGCTTTCGGGAGGAGCCACACTCTGGCAGAAGAGCTGCACAGGACTGCTGGCTCACTGCAGGACCTCCTGTAGCCCAGAAAAGTTACAACAAGCCTGGCCAGGCCATGGAAAGATCTTTCTGAGTCAGGCTGCCTTGGGGAAGAGCCTCTTGGGTTCACAGCAGCCCAGCTAGCCACCCCAGCTCTCTGGGGTGCCGCACTCTGGCAGAACAGCTGTACAGGACTGCCGGCTCCCTGCAGGACCTCCTGCAGCCCAGAAAAATTACAACAAGCCTAGCTGGACCGTGAAAAGATCTTTCCGAGTCGGGCTGCCTTGGGGAAGAGCCCCTTGGGTTCGCAGTGGCCCAGCTTGCTTCCCCAGGTCTCAGGGGTGCCACACTCTCGTGGAACAGCTGCAAAGGACTGACAGCTCCAGGCAGGTCTCCCCACACCCCAGAAAAGCTACAACAAGCCTGGCCTGGCTGTGAAAAGATCTGCCTAATTCTTGGACAGTCCTTCTGAGTCAGGCTGCCTTGGGGAAGAGCCCCTTGGGTTTGCAGCGACCCATCTAGCCCCTCCAGCTCTCAGGGGGAGCCACACTCTCACAGAACAGGTGCCCAGGACTGCCAGCTCCAGGCAGGACCCCCTGCAGCCCAGAAAAGCTACAACAAGACTGGACAGGCTGTGAAAAGATCTGCCTAATTCTTGGACAGTCCGTCCGAGTTGTGCTGCCCTGGGGAAGAGCCTCTTGGGTTTTCAGTGGCCCAGCTGGCCACCCCAGCTCTCAGGGGCCCCATGCTCTCGTGGAACAGCTGCAAAGGACTGATGGCTCCAGGCAGGTCTCCCCACACCCCAGAAAAGCTACAACAGCCTGGCCGGGCTGTGAAAAAATCTGCCTAATTCTTGGACAGTCCTTCCAAGTCAGGCTGCCTTGGGGAAGAGCCTCTTGGGATTGCAGTGGCCCACGTAGCTGCTCCAGCCCTTGGGGGGTGCTGCACTCTCTAGGGACAGCTGCAAAGGACTGATAGCTCTCGGCAGGACCCCCTGCAGCCCATAAAAGCTACAACAAGCCTGGCTGGGCCGTGAAAAGATCTGCCTAATTCTCGGACCTTCCTTCCAAGTCAGGCTGCCCTGGGGAAGAGCCTCTTGGGTTTGCCGTGGCCCAGCTAGCTGCTCCAGCCCTCAGGGGGTGCTGCACTCTCACAGAACAGCTGCAAAGGACTGCCAGCTCTCTGCAGGACCCGCTGCAGCCCAGAAAAGCTAGAACAAGTTTGGCCAGGCTGTGAAAGGATCTGCCTATATTCTCAGACACTCCTTCTGAGTCAGGCTGCCCTGGAAAGGGCCTCTTGGGTTCTCAGTGATCCAGATAGCTGCTCCAGACCTCGGGGGGTGCTGCACTCCTGAGGAACAGCTGCCCAACACCACCAACCCCCTGCAAGAACCCCACAGCGTAAAAACACCACAGCAAGCTATGCATGACCAAGTGAAATCTGCTGCCATCGTGGTGTAGACCTCCCAGTCCTGTCGGCCCTCAGGAAGTCCTCCTTTGCTTCAGAGAGACCCTGTCAGCCCCACCCACACTCCAGAAAAGCCACACTGACTCAACAAAGACTGACCAACAATGCCAGCCCTCAGGAAACATTCCACGGCAGTGACAAGGCAAACACTGCCTGCCCATGGAGAGTACAACTCCACCAGGAAAAAGAAAACAACAAGCAAGATGAAGAAGCTGAGAAACCACCCCCAGCTAAACCAACAGGAGAACTCACCTATAGCAGTCAACAATGGAACAGATCTCTGCAGTCTGACAGACCTGGAGTTCAAAGGAGAAATAATGAAAATACTGAAGGAATTAAGAGAAGATATGAACAGTAATGCAGATACCCTCAGAAAGGAACTAGAAAATATAAGGAGGAGCTAAGAAAAACTAGAACATTCATTTGCAGAGATACAAACTGAACTACGGGCAGTAAAAACCAGAATGAATAATGCAGAAGAATGAATCAGTGATATGGAAGATAGAATAAGGTAAATCACCCAATCAGGTCAGCAGACAGAAAACCAAATCAAAAAACAGGAAAGCAATATAAGAGACCTATGGGATAATATAAAGCTGGCCAATCTACACATAATAGGAACTCCAGAAGGAGTAGAAAAAGATAAGGGAATGGAAAATATATTTGAAGAAATTATCACTGGAAACTTCCCAAATCTAAAGGATACTGGGTTCAAGATACAGGAAGCACAGACGGCCCCAAACAAAGTGAACCCAAATAGACCCACACCAAGACACATAATAAAAATGGCAAAAGTTAGTGATAAAGAGAGGACCCTAAAGGCAGCAAGAGAAAAGCATAATGTTACCTACAAGGGAACCCCCATAAGGTTATCAGCTGATTTCTCTACAGAAACACTACAGGCCAGGAGGGAATGGCAAGAGATATTTAAAGTGCTCAAAGGAAAAAATATGCAACCTAGAATACTCTATCCAGCAAGAATATCATTTAAAATAGAAGGAGAAATAAATTTTTTTCCAACAAACAAAAACTAAAAGAATACAGCAACACAAAAACCCAGGCCAAAGGAAATACTGAAAGGGCTTCTCTAAACCAAAAAGAAAGGAAGGAAAGAAAGGGAGGAAAAAGGAAAAAAAAGAAGAGGAAGAACTAGGACTGAGGAAACCACAATCAGAGAGCAGTCACTCAAATAAGCCAGCACACAGATTTAATCATGAACATGTTTCAAACAAAATAAAATTGAAAGAAAAAAAAAAGAGTCATCAAAATCATAAAATGTGGGCAAGGGATGTTAGGAAATAAATAGACCCATTTGTATGTTTCTCTTCTTAATTTTAATATAGTAATGAAGTGTTTGAACCTACAGGACCATCAGGCTAAAACACACAATTATAGGAAGAGGTTAGCATACTCAAAAAACAGGGCAACCACAAGCCAAAACCAAATATTGCATTTGCAAAAAATGAAAAAAAAAATACACTCAAGCAGATAATAACCAGAGACCATCCAACCCAAAAAAAAAAAGGGGGGGGGAGAATGGAGAACCATAGAATCAACTGGAACACGAGGTTCAAAATGGCAATAAATAATCATCTATCAATTATCACCTTAAATGTCAATGGACTGAATGCTCCAATCAAAAGACACAGCGTGGCTGAGTGGATAAAAAGGCAAAAACCTTCAATAAGCTGCCTACAAGAAACTCACCTTAGGACAAAAGATACATATAGATTGAAAGTGAAAAGTTGGGGAAAAATATTTCATGCCCATAGACATGACAGGAAAGCAGGAGTTGCAACACTCATATCAGACAAAATAGACTTTAAAACAAAAGACATAAAGAAAGACAAAGAAGGACACTATTTAATGATTAAGGGATCCATCCAAGGAGTGTATCATCAACATATATGCCCCAAATATAGCAGCACCCAGATACATACAACAAATATTAACAGACATAAAGGGAGAAATTGATGGGAATACAATCATAGTAGGAGACTTTAATACCCCACTCACACCAATGGACAGATGCTCTAGACAGAAAAGCAATAAAGCAACAGAGATCCTAAAGGAAACAATAGAAGTTAGACTTAATTGATATCTTCAGGACCCTACATCCAAAAAAAGCAGAATACACATTCTTCTCAAATGCACATGGAACATTCTCAAGAATCGACCACATATTAGGACACAAAGCTAACCTCAACAAATTTAGGAGCATAGAAATTATCTCAAGCATCTTCTCTGACCACAATGCCATGAAATTAGAAATCAACCATGGGAAAAGAAATGAGGAAAAACCTACTGCATGGAGACTAAACAACATGCTACTAAAAAACCAATGGGCCATTGAGGAAATCAAGAAGGAAATTAACAACTACCTTGAAGCAAATGATAGTGAAGACACAACCTCTCAAAATCTATGGGATGCTGCGAAAGCAGTGCTCAGAGGGGAATTTATAGTGATACAGGCCTTTCTCAAAAAAGAAGAAAGATCCCAAATTGACAACTTAACGCTCCACCTAAACGAACTAGAAAAAGAAGAACAAAAAAGACCTAAAGTCAGCAGAAGGAAGGAAATTATACAGGTCAAAGAAGAAATCAATAAAATAGAGATTCAAAAAACAATAGAGAAATTAATAAAACTAAGAGCTGGTTCTTTGAAAAGGTCAACAAAATTGACAAACTCCTGGCCAGACTCACTAAAAAGAGGAGATAAAGAACTCAAATAAACAAAAGTATAAATGAAAAAGGAGAAATCGCAACGGATACAGCAGAAATACAAAAAAAAAAGAGAATACTATGAACAACTGTATGGCAACAAGTTTGACAATCTGGAAGAAATGGACAATTTTCTAGAATCTTACAGCCTGCTTGAAAGTGAATCAAGAAAAAACAGACCAACTGAACAGACCGATCACTAGAAATGAAATGGAAGATATCATAAAAACACTCCCTACAAATAAAAGTCCAGGACCAGATGGCTTCACAGGTGAATTCTATCAAACATATAAAGAGGAACTGGTGCCCATCCTCCTTAAACTTTTTCGAAAGGTTGAAGAAGAAGGAATACTCCCAAAGACATTCTATGATGCCACCATCACCCTCATTCCAAAACCAGACAGAGATACCACCAAAAAAGAAAACTAGCGGCCAATATCTTTGGTGAATATAGATGCAAAAATTCTCAACAAAATCTTAGCCAACCGAATCCAACAACATATCAAAAAAATTATACACTATCACCAGGTAGGGTTCATCCCAGGTTCACAAGGATGGTTCAACATACACAAATCAACCAACATCATACACCACATTAACAAAAGAAAAGTCAAAAATCATATGACCATCTCAATAGATGCAGAAAAAGCATTTGACAAAGTCCAACATCCATTCATGATCAAGACCCTCACCAAAGTGGGTATAGAGGGAACATTCCATAACATAATCAAAGCCAATTACGATAAACCCACAGCAAATATAATACTCAATGGGGAAAAACTGAAAGCCTTCTCACTCAAATCTGGAACAAGACAGGGATGCCCACTCTCACCACTGCTCTTCAACATCATTTTGGAAGTCCTAGCCACAGCAATTAGACAAACATAAGAAATAAAAGGCATCCATATAGAAAGAGAAGAAACAAAACTATCACTGTATGCAGATGACATGATACTATACATAGAAAACCCTAAGGACTCAACCCCAAAACTGCTTGAACTGATTAATAAATTCAGCAAAGTAGCAGGATATAAGATTAACTTTCAGAAGTCAGTTGCATTTCTTTTTTTTTTTTTTTTTTTTTTTTTGCTATTTCTTGGGCTGCTCCCGTGGCATATGGGGGTTCCCAGGCTAGGGGTCTAATTGGAGCTGTAGCCACGGGCCTATGCCAGAGCCACAGCAACACAGGATCTGAGCCGCATCTGCAACCTACACCACAGCTCATGGCAATGCCAGATTGTTAACCCACTGAGCAAGGGCAGGTACCAAACCTGCAACCTCATGGTTCCTAGTCAGATTCGTTAACCACTGGGCCACGACGGGAACTCCCCCAGTTGCATTTCTGTATACCAGCAATGAAATATTAGAAAAGAAATACAAAAATATGATACCTTTTAAAATGGCACCTCACAAAATCAAATACCTCGGAATACACCTGACCAAAGAGGTAAAGGACCTATATGCCAAGAACTATAAAACTTTAATCAAAGAAATCAAAGAAGATGTAAAGAAATGGAAAGATATTCCATGTTCCTGGATTGGAAAAATCAATACTGTAAAAATGGCCACCCTAAGCAATCTACAGATTCAATGCAATCCCTATCAAATTACCCATGACATTTTTCACAGAACTAGAACAAACAATCCCAACATTTATATGGAACCACAAAAGACCCAGAATCACCAAAGCAATCCTCAGAAACAAAAGCCAAGCAGGAGGCATAACTCTCCCAGACTTCAAGAAATACTACAAAGCCACAGTCATCAAAACAGTGTGGTACTGGTACCAAAACAGACAGACAGACCAATGGAACAGAATAGAGAACCCGGACATAAACCCTGACACCTATGGTCAATTAAACTTTGACAAGGGAGGCAAGAACATCAAATGGGAAAAAGAAAGTCTATTCAGCAAGCATTGCTGGGAAACCTGGACAGCTGCATGCAAAGCAATGAAACTAGAACACACCCTCACACCATGCACACAAATAAACTCAAAATGGCTGAAAGACTTAAATATACGACAGGACACCATCAAACTCCTAGAAGAAAACATAGGCAAAACGCTCTCTGACATCAACATCATGAATATTTTCTCAGGTCAGTCTCCCAAAGCAATCGAAATTAGAGCAAAAATAAACCCATGGGACCTCATCAAACTGAAAAGCTTTTGCACAGCAAAGGAAACCCAAAATAAAACAAAAAGACACCTTACAGAATGGGAGAAAATAGTTTCAAATGATGCAACCGACAAGGGCTTAATCTCTAGAATATATAAGCAACTTATACAACCCAACAGCAAAAAAGCCAACAACGCAATGGAAAAATGGGCAAAAGACCTGAATAGACATTTCTCCAAAGAAGATATACAGATGGCCAGCAAACACATGAGAAAATGCTCAACGTCGCTGATTATAAGAGAAATGCAAATCAAAACTACCACGAGATACCACCTCACACCAGTCAGAATGGCCATCATTCATAAATCCACAAATAACAAGTGCTGGAGGGGGTGTGGAGAAAAGGGAACCCTCTTGCACTGCTGGTGGGTATGTCAACTGGTACAGCCACTATGGAGAACAGTTTGGAGATACCTTAGAAATCTATACATAGAACTTCTATATGACCCCACAATCCCACTCTTGGGCATATATCCAGACAAAACTCTGCTTAGAAGCGACACATGCACCCGCATGTTCATTGCAGCACTATTCACAATAGCCAGGACATAGAAACAACCCAAATGTCCATCAACAGATGATTGGATTCGGAAGAGGTGGTATATATACACAATGGAATACTACTCAGCCATAAAAAAGAATGACATAATGCCATTTGCAGCAATATGGATGGAATTAGAGAATCTCATCCTGAGCGAAATGAGCCAGAAAGACAAAGACAAATACCATATGATATCACTTATAACTGGAATCTAATATCCAACACAAATGAACATCTCCTCAGAAAAGAAAATCATGGACTTGGAGAAAAGACTTGTGGCTGCCTGATGGGAGGGGGAGGGAGTGGGAGGGATCAGGAGCTTGGGCTTATTGGACACAACTTAGAATAGATTTACAAGCAGATCCTGCTGAGTAGCATTGAGAACTTTGTCTAGATACCCATGTTGCAACAGAACAAAGGGTGGGGAAATAAAAATGTAATTGTAATGTATACATGTAAGGATAACTTGATCCCCTTGCTGTACAGAGGGAAAATTAAAAAAAAAAAAAAAAAACATACCGAGTTCCCCTTGTGGCACAGTGGAAGCAAATCTGACTAGTATCCATGAGTATGTGGCTTCATCCCTGACCTGACTCTGATTTGACCCCTAACCTGGGAACTTCCCCATGCCATGGGTGAGGTCCTAAAAAAAGAAAAAGAACCCTATAAAGTGACCTGAGGATATGGATCTTTTCCCTGGCCTCTCTCAGTGGGTTAAGGGTCTGGCACTGACAAAAGCTATAATTTAGGTCACACACGTGGCTTGAATTTATGTTGCTGTGGCTTAAGCCAGCAGCTGCAGCTCTGATTCACCCCCTAGCCCAGAAGCTTCCTTATACTGTAGGTGTGTCCCAAAAAAGAAAAAAAAATTCTATTTCCCTCAAGATGTCATGAATCCTGGTATATTTCACTTCAAACATACATTGTGTAAGTATATGATTCTTTGCATATGTTACACCTTTCATGTTGTTCCTTCATTTATAAAGAAGGGTTTGTTTGTATTCTAAAGAATGCACCACAACCTTAATATTTTTGTATTACAGCACTCTATCCATAATGAATTTCTTAAATTTTTCTTTGTCATTTATATCCTTATTCATTCAAATTTTTAGTTCAGTTTTATAAGAATATAGTTGCTCTACAAGTTTGTAATAACTTCTGTTCAGGAGAGTGATTGAGTTATACATATTAACACATCCACTCTTTTCCAGATTATTTGCCTTTATAGAATATCACAGAATATTGGATTGAGTTCCCTGTGCTATATAGCAGGTCCCAGTTAGGCAGTTTTTCCATATATCACAGTGTGTAAATGTCAATCCTCACCCCCAAATCTAGTCCTTCCCCCACTTTTCCCCTTTGGTAACCATAAGTGTGTTGTCAATGTCTATGCATCTGTTGCTGTTCTGCAAATAAGTTCATTGGTCTACTTTGAGATTCCATGTATAAGTGATATCCTGATATTTGTCTTTTGCTGTCTAACTTCACTTAGTATGGTAATCTGCAGGTCCATACATGTTGCTTCACATGGCATTGTTTCAATCACTTGTATTGGTAATGTTCCGTTGTATATATTCATCACACTCTATTGTCAGTAGACATTTAGGTTGCTTCCATGTCTTGGTAATTGTAAACCGTGCTGCAAAGAATATTGGGGGTGCATGTATCTTTTTGAATTAAGGCTTTGTCTGGGTAGATGCCCAGAAGGTGGATTGCTAGATCATATAGTAGTTCTGATTTTCATTTTTTGGGGACGCTGCATACTGTTTTCCATAGTGGTTGCATCAATTGAAATCCCCACCAACAGTGCTGGAGTGTTTTCTTTCCTTTGCACCCTCTCCAGCATTTAATGTTTGTAGTGTTTTTGAGGATGGCCCTTCTGGCTGGTGTAAGGTGGTACCTCATAGTAGTTTTGATTTGTATTTCTCTAATAACAGCAATATTGAACACCTTTTTGTGTGTTTTTTGGCCATTGGTATATCTTCCTTGGGGAAATGTCTACTTAGATCCTCCCATGTTAGGGACCTTTTCAGCTTTTGCCTCTTCAGATAATTTTCTGTGATCCTTTCTCTCCCTCTTTCAACTCCTATCACCCCTGTAATGGGTATATTGGTGCATTGCCTGTTGTCCCACAGTTCTCTTAGACTATCCTCATTTCTTTTCCTTCTGCTTCCTTTATTCCATTGCACATCAGTGATTTCCAGCAGTCTGTCTTCCACCTCCCTTATTCATTCTGCTGCCTGATGTATTCTGCTCATGGTTCCTTCTCGTGAATTTTTCATTTTGGATATCATGTAGTTCATGTCTGTTTGTTTATTCTTTAAATCTAATTCTTTGTTAAATATTTCTTGTAATTTATCCATCTTTGCCCCCAGTTTCTTTCTGAGATCTTGGATCACCTTCACTATTATTACTCTAATTTTTTTTTCTTCTAGGGCCATACCCATGGCATATGGAAGTTCCCAGGCTATGGGTCCAATCGGAGCCATAGCTGGGTACCTACACCACAGCTCCTGGCAATGCTGGATCCTTAAGCCACTGAGGGATGCCAGGGATTGAACCCATGTCCTCACAGATACTAGTCAGATTCCTTCCTGCTGAGCCACAATGGGAACTCCCTCATTAAAGTATTTTTAATGTAGGTTGCTTGCCTCCACTTCACTTAGCTGTTTTTCTGGGCTTTTGTCTTTTCCTTCATCTGGCACACTTTTCTCTACTATTTCAATTTGTCTGGCTTTCTGTGTGGTGTCTTTTTGGCAGGCTATATGGTTGTAGCTGTGTCCCTGAGAGGACTTCAGGCAGCCTATTTGCTACTGGGTTCCACTCTGTTGTTGGGCCTGGGGCTTCTCAGCCTTGATGGATGGGGCCAGAGTTTTCCAAAGAGGTGGCCTCCAGGGGAGCTCACACCTGTGCTTATTCCCTGGGCCCTCCAGCTCCAATGTCCTGGCCTTACAATGAGCCACATCTGATCTGTTCTTTGTCAGGAGACCCTGCAAAAGCCACAGGTAGTTCTGAAGCAGATTCTTATGGAGTCCCTGCTTTGTCCTGGGACCCAGTGCACATGGAAACCTTTGTGTGCCCTGCAAGAGTAGAGTCTTTCTTTTCCCCAGACCTGTGGTGCTCCTGTGCTTTCAGGGCCAAATGGTCTGAGGACGTTTATTCCAAATACCAGACCCCTGGGCTGGGAATCTGATAGGGTTTGGGAACTCCTGTTGGAGAGCCTCTGCAATATAGTTATTTTCCAGTCTATGAGATGCCTCCCTTGTGGGCTCATATCGATAAAACTCCGCTACTGCCATCTTGATGTTGCCTCTTCTTTGTCTTTGTGTGCAGGATATGTTTTTTTGGTATCTTCCAGTCTGTGTTGTTGATGATTGTTCAGCAGTGAGTTGTTAATTTTGGTGTTTCTGTGAAAAGAGGTGAGTTCGAGGCTTTCTACTCCACCGTCTTATATCTGAATCTGTGAAACATTTCCTTTTTATAGATGCATTGCCCTTGTTCAATGTGAGAATTCTTTTTTTTTTTTTTTTGACTTTTTGCTATTTCTTGGGCCGCTCCTGCGGCATATGGAGGTTCCCAGGCTAGGGGTCTAATCAGAGCTGTAGCCGCCAGCCTATGCCAGAGCCACAGCAACGCGGGATCTGAGCCGAGTCTGCAACCTACACCACAGCTCATGGCAACGCCGGATCATTAACCCACTGAGCAAGGGCAGGGACCGAACCCCCAACCTCATGGTTCCTAGTCGGATTTGTTAACCACTGCGCCACTACGGGAACTCCTTTTTTTTTTTTTTCAATGTGAGAATTCCTTAGATTGATTACTTTTTAAGGGCATGCATATGCTGTGTTCATATTCCTTGGCAACTAATTTTCTAATTTTTGCTTCGCAGTTCTTAAACAATTGCTTCCTTTTCTGGGACAGGTTTACCAAAATCAGTTCATTTTCATTTTTCTTCCTGGCATATTCAGAATGTAAATGACAATCTTCAACTCAGTAGACTGGAGACAATATGATGTTGCATTCAAATTGGAAAGCCCAATCTGTGTATTGCCAGTAAAACTGTGTTCTTGAATGATTACCCCTCCATTGTTCATTCTTTCTGTAACTTCTTTGTCTTTCTTGGTTAATGGTCAGGGTTGTCATTTGTCTTTATGAGTGCTTATGGAAAGCATCTACATCATGCCTCCATGTGTTGAGGAATTTATATTTCTTGTGTGAGAAGAACTTTTGAATTGGACGTAATTATTGACATGTTTATGATTTTGTCAATGTTAGGTGTTGATGCATTTTTAATTTTTGGAAAATGTACCAAAAAATACCATGTTAAGTATTTGAATTATACAGTTAGGTTTATTATTTCTATTTGCATGTTTGTGCTAGGGGACTGCTGAAATTTTCATCTCGAGAAACAGACTCAGTACTTGTCGAACAATCATCTTCTCGTTTCCCTCAATTTCATTCTCAAGGTTGCCTTTAACCCAATGAATTGTTTCCTCAGATGTACCCAGGTTTTTCCATGTGATCTCATTTCATTTGACTCTTCTGCTTTTGGAAGTTAAGCCCTTGTCCACTGCATCACTGGTAAGTATTTGCTGCCATTCCATAGGTTGTCTTCTCTTCTTTTGAGAATACATTTTATTGAAGTATATAGGACATTTCAGAAATTGTAGTACTTTCAGACATTTAGCAAAATGTGTCATTTATACATATGCACATACCTTTTCCTTTTTGGGCTCTTTGTCCATCTAAGTTATCACACAGGACTGAGTCGATTACCCTGTACTATAGAGTAGGCCATTGCTACCTCTCTCGTTTATGTATAGTAGTGTTTGTATGTCTTTCCCAATGCCCTGATTCATCTGCCTCCCACCCATTTCCCATTTGGTCTGATAGATTTGGTTTCATAATCACTGGGCAATTTCTTTTTTGTACATTCTAGTGTATCATTTCTATACATCTCCATATATTAGCGATCTCATGTGATATTTGTCCTCTTCTGTCCGACTTCATCTACTATGATAATTTTTATGTCCATCCATGTTGCTTCAAATGGCCTTGTATTTTATGGGTGAGTAATAATAGTCCTCTGTATGTTTGTATCACATTTTCTTTATCCATTCTTCTGTTGATGAGCATTTAATTTGCTTCCATGTCTTTCCTATTGGAAACAGTGCTGCCCTGAATATTGGAGTGCATGTATGCTTTCAAATTACAGTTTTCTCCAGATAGATGGCCAGAACGGGAATTGCTGGATCATACGGTAATTCTATATTTAGTTTTCGAAGGCACCTCCATACTATTCTCCATAGTGGTTGCACTAGCTTACATTCCCTGCAAGAGTGGAGGAGGTCTCCCTTTGTTCCACACCTATTCCAGCACTTAGTGTTTGTAGACATTTTGATGATGGCCATTCTGACTGGTATGAGGCAATAAGTCCTTGGATTTTTAAAAAATATTTATTGTTAAAAAAATTTGACTGCCATGCTTGCAACATATGGAAGTGTCTGGGCTAGATGCTGAAGTGGAGCTACAGCCATGGCCTACACCACAGCTGCAGCACTAGTGCAGCACTGGATCTCAACCACATCTGGGACCTCTGGTGCAGCTTACATATCACTGGATCCCAAACGAACTTCCTGAAGCCAGGAATCAAACCAGCATCTTCAGGGAGACAACTTTTTGATTCCTTGACCCACAGAGCCACAACAGGATCTTCTCCTTTAACTTCAATTTGCATTTCTCTCATCATTAGTGGTGTTGGCCATCTTTTCATTTGCTTTTTGCCCTTCTGTCTGTCTGTCTTTGGAGAACTGTTGTTTAGAATTGAGGTCCATTTTCTATTTAGGCTGTTTGGTTTTTGGTATAACCCTGTATGAGACATTTGATTATTTGGGGAAGTTCTTTGTTGTTGGCTGCATCATTGGCAAGGATTTTCTCACAGTCTGTGGGTTGTCTTCTCATTTCGTGTATGTTTTCCTTTTCTGTCCAAAGGCTTTGTAGCTGACTTAGGTCCCATTTCTGTATTTTTGTGTTTCCTTTCATTCCTCTAAGAGGTGGGTCACAAAGCTTATTGCTGCAATTTATGGCAAAGGTTTTTCTGCCTGCATTTTCCTCTAAGAGTTTTATAGAATGTGGTCTTATGTTTAGGTGTTTAATGCATTTGGAGTGTATTCTTGTGGATGGTGTTAGCAAGTGTACTAATATCATTGTTTGTACATGTAGTTGTCCGGTGTTCCCAGCATCACTTATTGAAGGTACCATATTTTATCCATTGTCTACTGTTGTCTCTCATGCCATAGATTAGTTGTGCCTAGGTGCATGGGTTTCTGATCCACTGACCTATACTTCTGTTTTGGTGCCAATACCATCCTGTTTTAATGAGTGTAGCTTTGTAGTAAAGTCTGAAAGTGGGGAGCCTGATTCCTCCACTTAATTTTCCTTTCTCTAGATGGCTTTGACTTTTTAAAACATTTTGTGTTATCCTATACATTTTGAAACATGTTCTTCTACTTCTGAGAAAAATGCCCTTGTTAATGTAATAGGGATGGGTACTGACTCTGTAGGTGGCCTTGGGTAGTATAGTCCTTTGGAAAATGTTGATTCTTCCAATCCAAAGTGTGGTAGAGCTTACAGTCAGTTTGTGTTATCCTTGTTGCCCTTCATCAGTATCTTGTAGTTTTGAGAGTAGAGATATTTTTCCTCTTTAGGTAGATATATTTCCATATATATTTTTCTGTTTGATGGGATGGCAAATGCAATTGTTTCCTTACTAGAACTCTCATCTTGCATATTAATTGCATAGGAATGGAAGCTATTTCTGGGTGTTATTTTTGTATTCTACATCTTTACCACATTTACTGATCAGCTCTAACAGTTTTCTGGTATGTTTTGGATTTTCTATGTATCACGTCATCTGCACAGAGTGACATTTGTTCTTCTTTTCTAATTCAGATTTCCTTTATTTCTTTTTTCTTTCTCTGCACAGCATGACTAGGACATCCAAAACCATGTTGAGTCACAGGGGTGAGACTGGACATCCTTGTCATGTTCCCAATCTTAGTGGAAATGTCTTCACCTCTTCTTTTTTTTAATTTATTTTTTATTGTTATTTCCCCAAAAAAGTTTTTTTCTACTGTACAGCATGGGGACCTAGTTATACATACATGTAGTCATAATTTTTTCTCCCATTATCATGCTGTGTTTTTAAGTATCTAGACATAGTTCTCAGTGTTCATCAATTCACCATTGAGAATTATGTTAGCTACGTGTTTGACATGTATGTCTTTTCTGATGTAACTTCCCTGTGTGCCCACGTTCTGGAGAGTTTTTATCAGAACTTGGTATTGAATGTTGTCAAAAGCTTTTTCAGCATCTACTGACTTGATCACAGTTTTCATTCTTCACTTGGTTTATGTGGTTTGTATCATTCATTTATTTGCACAGACCGAAGAATCCTTGCATACCATAGATGAACCCCACTTGATCATGTTGTTTTATCTTTTAACTGTATCATTGGATTCCATCTGCCGATATTTTGTTAAGGAGTTTTACATCTCTGTTGATCTGAGATACTGGCCTGTCATTTTCTTTATTGTGGTATCTTTGTCTGGTTTTGGTATCAAGGTGATGTTGGCCTCATAGAATGAGCTTGGGAGTGTTCCTTCCTCTGAAAATTTCTTCAGAAGAGTTTCAGAAGGATATGTGTTACCTCCTCTCTGAGTATTTGGTCTCTGATAGATTTGGCTTGTGAGGCCATCTGGTTCTAGCCTTTTTTTGTGTGGCAATTTTTGTAATCACAGTACTTGTCATTTCAGTGTCAGAACTCATGATTGGTCAGTACATCTTTTCTGTTTTCTTCCTAGTTCAGTCTTGGAAGGATGTGGCTTTCCAAGTAAGTGTTTGTCCATTTTCTTCTAGGTTGTCCATTTTATTGGCATATAGTGACCTGTAGTAATCTCTTAGGGTTATTTGTATTTCTGTGATGGCCTTCATAAATTCTTCCTTTTTATTTCTGATTTTACTGATTTGAACCCTCTCCCTTTTTTTCTTGATGAATGTGGCTAAAAGTTTATCAAATTTTTTTTATCTTTTCAAAAAATCACCTTTTAGTTTCATTTATTGCTTTGGTTTTCTTTCTCTCCTTGATTTCTGCTCTGATCTTTCTGATTGCTTTCCTTCACTAACTTTGGGGTTTTGGGTTCTTCTTTCCCTAGTAGCCTGAAGTGTATGATGAGGTTGTAAAATTGGGGTTTTTCTTCTTTCTTGAGGCAGGGTTGTGTTGCTTTAATCTTCACTCCCAGAACTGCTTTTGCTATGTCCCATAGCTTTTGGATGGTGGTGTCTTCATTGCCATTTGTGTCCAGGTATTTTTTGTTTCTTCAGTGATCCATTGTTCAGCCTCCACATGTTTCAGTTGTGTTACATTTTGTTTGTTTGTTTGCTTGTTGCAGTCTTTCTCTTGTAGTTGATTTCTAGTCTCATCACGTAATGGTGAAATAAAATGCTTGATATGATTTCCGTTTTCTGGAATTTCCTGAGGCTTTACTTGTAGCCCAAGGTATGAATTCTCCTTGACATTTTCTCCTGGGCACTTGAGAAGAAAGTGTATTCATGTGCTTTCAGATGAAACATTCTATATGTGTAAAGTAAGACCATATTGTGTATGGTATCATGTAATGCATGTGTTTCTTGACTTTTCTGTCTGGATGATCTGTCCATTGCTGAAAGAGGGGCACTGAAGTCCCCCACGATTGTGTTATTTTTGATTTCTCATTTTATGAATGTGAACATTTACCTTATATATTGCAGTGCCTCTGTGTTGGTTGCATATATAGATTTGTCCCTTGATCATTGGGTAGTGTCCTTCTAGTCCCTCATAATATTCTTAATTTTTAAGTCCTTTTTGCTCCTCCTGCTTTCTTTTGGTTTTCCTTTGCATAGAATGTCTTCTTTCATTCCCTCATTTTCAGTCCTCATGCATCCCTAACTCAGAAGTTGGTCTCTTATGATAGCACATAGATGGGTCTGGTTTTGTATCCATCCAGCCAGTCTATATCTTTTGGTTGGAACATTTCATCCACTTGCTTTAAGGAGAATATCAGTGTATATGTATTATTTCCATTTTATAAATTATTTTGGATATGGTTTTTTTGGTCTCTTTTTCTTCTCTTGTTCCTTTCTCTTGTGATTTGATGACTTTTTAGTGTTGTATTTGAATTGCTTTTTCATATGAGTGTGTCTATTGTAGTTTCTTTTTTTGTTCTTCCCATGATTTTTTGTTTTGTTTTTTTGGTTTTTTAATTTTGTTTTTGCTTTGGATTTTATGGCCACACTGGTGACATTTTGGGGTTCCCAGGCCAGGGGTCCCATCCATCAAATGCACCAGGCCTCGCTGGTGGGCCCAGGATTTTTCCTGACCATCCTCGATTATGGTGCATTCTACCCTAGCTGTCTCAGTTTGTCTCCTCACAACCAACCCCAGTTCTCTCTCTGGATTTGACCTTGGCAGCCTGAGTCGCAGCACCCTTCTCTGGCTTACCTCAGAAGCTCAGTATATCTGGCTGTGGTGTGCTGGGCAGGAGTACCAAGGATCCCTGCAGGTCGTTCTCCAGTTTGTCCTCTATAAACTATTGCTACAATCTCCTAAGACTCTAAAACTCCTTCTCTGTCCTATCTGGTCTCTTTCAGTGGGGGCCGTGCCTATGTGCAGAAACCTTTCATCTTTCACAGCTCTCCCCAGTGGAGGTGCTACTCTCATCCTGAGTCTTTTCTGTGTCTCTCTTTTTCTTTTTTCATAGCCAGGTCTGTGGAGATTTTCTTTCCCATTTGGAAATTGGAGATCTTCTCACAGCATTCCATAGATGTTCTCTTATCACTCTGGAGATCATTGTGGATGTATTTTTGATCCATTTGCCAGAGAAAGTGTATTCCATGTCCTGCTTCTCCACCATCTTGTCCCGACCTCCAGCTTTCCAGGTTTGAATCAGGCAGCTCATTTTAATTTTTCCTCATATGTAGGCAGTCACTTCCTATGTATCACGACCTCCTTTATCAAGATGGAATTTCTTAGCACCTCTGCTGTGTGCCATCCACTTTCTCCTCTTCAGAAGTAGAACAGCCCTGCATCCTCGTTCCACAGAAATGGTGATAATAAGTTGTGATGATGCAACCAAGTCTTCATACTCTATTGGAATCACTGTTTAAAATTTCATGTTGAGCTTTTACATTTCCCTACTGACCTCAATAATGATGTGTAGTTTTATAAGATATGGCAAAAATTCAATGTTATCAACATTTATCTAAAAGATATCCTTCCCCTCCTCTGCTTCCCCAGAGGAGACTAGCAAAATGTTTGTCATTTCTTGAAATGGTTGCTTTGCTCTGCAAAGGCTTGTGAGTTTGATTAGGTCTCGTTTTTGCTGTTGATGTTTTTATTACTCTTTCCTCGGAAGTATGACATAAGAAAACATTGTATGTTGCAACGTTGCCAAATTCATTGGTGAATTCTGACAGTTTTCTGGTCGTGTCTTTAGGATTTTCTAGGTATAGTTTCTAGGTATAGGCTAGTTTTACTTCTTTTCTGATTTGAATTCCTTGTATTTCGTTTTCTTCTCTGATTGCTGTTGTAGGACATCCAAAATCTATGTTGAACAGCTGTAGTGAAAGTGGACAACCTTGTCTTCTTCCTGATCTTAGTGGAAAGGCTTTCAGTATTCCACCATTGAGAGTGATGTTCGCCTTGGCTTTGTCATACGCATCTTTTATTATGGTGCATTAGGATCCTTATATGCCCACTTCGTGGAGCATTTTTCTCAGAAATGAGTGTTGGATATTGTCAAAAGCTTTTTTTCTGCATGTATTGAGAGGCTCATACAGTGTTAATTTTTCAGTTTGTTGATGTGGTGTGTCATACTGATTTGTGGCTATTGAAGACTCCTTGATATATCACACTCAGTCATGCTGTATAATCCTTGAAATGTATGTGGATGTAGTGTGCCATTATTTTGTTGAGGATTTTTGCATCTGTGGTTATCAGTGATAGTGAATTGTAATTGTCTTTTGTGTGGTACATTGTTCTGGTTTGGGTATCAGGGTGATGGTGGCCTTATAGAATGACCTTGGGATTGTTCCTTCCTCTGCTCTTTTTTGGGAAGAGTTTCAGAAGAGTAGGTATTATCGCTTCTCTGAATATTTGATGGAATTTCCTGTGTAGCCATCAAGTTCTGAGTTTTGTTTTTTCAATGTTTTTGATCACTTTTTCAATTTTACAAATGTCCCTTTGTTCATTTTATGTGCATGTCATTGCTCATAGGAGTCGCTTATCATCCTATTTATTTCTGTTGTGTGAGTAGAAACTTCTTTTACATTACTATTTTTATTGCTTTGAACCCTCTTATGTTTCTTGATGAACCTGGCTAAAGGTTTATCAATTTTGTTGATCCTTTCAAAGAACCACATTTGGTTTCATCGATCTCTGTTGTTTTCTTTGTTTCAGTTTCCTTTATTTCTGCTCTAATCTTTTATTTTTTGTCTTTTCACCATTTTCTTGGGCCACTCCTGTGGCATATGGAAGTTCCAAGTCTAGGAGTTGAATTGGAGCTGTAGCCCCTGAGCTACACCAGGTTTCTGCTCTACTGTTTTTTGTTTTTGTTTATGTTTTGTATTTTTTAGGGCCACATCCATGGTATATGGAGAATCCCATGCTAGGGGTGCAATCGGAGCTGTTGCTGCCGGCCTTTGCCACATCCAGGGCAACCCCAGATCCGAGCTGCATCTGCAACCTACACCACCACTCATGGCAACATTGGATCTTTAACCCACTGATCGAGGCCAAGGATCCAACCTGCAACCTCATGGTTCTTACTTGGATTTGTTTCTGCTGCACCACACTGGGAACTCCTCTCCTCTCATCTTTGTGATTTCATTCCTTCTGCTAATTTTGGCCTTTGTCTCTTGTTCCTTCTCTAGTTGTTTCAGGTGTAAAGTTAGGTTGTATATGTGCTTTTTCTTTATTCCCGAGATAATACTGTATTGCTGTAAACTTCCCTTTAAGCACTGCTTTTGCCATGTCCCAAAAGGTTTTGGATTGTTGTATCTTCATTATCATTTGTCTCTAAGTATCTGTTGATTTTCCTTAGTGGTTCATTGGTTGTTCAGTCATAGAAATGGACTGCATTTTAATGTACTAACAATGAAATATGAGAAGGAGAAAGTAGGGAAACCATCCCGTGTACCATTGCACCAAAAAGCATAAAATACCTAGGAAGAAGCTTAACTAAAGCGACAAAAGACCTATACTCTGAAAACTATAAGATACTAATGAAAGAACTCCGAGATGACACAAACAGATGGGAAGATGACACCATGCTCTTGGATTGGAAGCATCAATAGGATCAAAATGATGATACTACCCAAGGCAATCTGCAGATTCAGTGCAATCCTTATGAAATTACCAGGGACATTCTTCAGAGAATCAGAACAAAATATTTAAGAACATGTATGAAAACACAAAAGACCTCGAATTGCCAAAAGCACTGTTGAAAAAGACAAAAAAAGAAATGGATGAATCAAGTGCCCAGACTTCTGAGTATACTACAAGGCTACAGTTATCAAAACTGTATCATATTGGCACCAAACCAGAGAGAGAGATCAATGGAATGGGATAGAGAGCCTAGAAATAAACCCAAGCACCTATGGTCAACTAATCTATGACAAAGGAGGCTAGAACAGAAAGTGGAATAAAGATTGTCTATTCAATAAGTGGTGCTGTGACAACTGGACACCTACATGGAAGAGATTAAAATGAGAGTACTAAAACCATATACAAAAATAACTGCAATGTATGAAAGGCCTAAATGTAAGGCCAGGTGCTATAAAAGTCCTAGAGGAAAAGAGGCAGAGCACTCTTTGCCCTTTGACCTAAATCACAGCAACGTCTTGTCTGCTTCATCTCCTGGAATAAGGTCAATAAAAACAAAAATAAATGAGTAGGACCTAAGTAAACTCAAAGGCTTTTGCACAGCAAAGGAAACCATTTACAAAAGTGGGAAGACAACCCCAGAGTATGGGATATGATCTTTGCAAATGAGGCAAGAGATGAGGGCCTACACTCCAAAATAGACAAACAATGCATAAGCTCAACAACAATAAAACAAACAACTGCATTGAAAAATGGGCCTGAATAGACATTTCTGGGAGTTCCTATCATGGCTCAGTGGTTAACAAATCCGACTGGGAGCCATGAGGTTGCAGATTTGATCCTTGGCCTCGCTCATTGGGTTAAGGATCCAGCATTGCCATGAGCTGTGGTGTAGGTTGCAGATGTGGCTTGGAGCCACTGGTGCTATGGCTCTGGCGTAGGCTGGTGGCTACCGCTCTGATTAGACCCCTAGACTGAGAACCTCCACATGCCATGGGAATGGCCCTAGAAATGCCAAAAACCAAAAAAAATAGGCATTTCTGCAGTGAAAACATGGTCAGCCAGTAGGCCTATGAAAAAAATGTTCATCATCACTTGTTAGTAGTGAAATGCAAATCAAAGCCGCAATGAGGTACCACCTCCAGTCAGTCAGAATGGCCATCTTTAACAGCTTACAAATAGCTACTGCTGGAGATGTTGTAGAGAAAATGAAACCCTCCTTCAGTGTTGGTGGGAATGTACATTGATACAACCGCTATGCAAAACAGTGCAGAGTTGCTCAAAAACTATATGTAGAACAACCATATGGTCCAGAAATCCTGCTCCTGAGCATATATCCAGACAAAACCTTCATTGAAAAAGATACATCCACCTCTATGTTGACTGAGGCACTATTCACAATATCTTAAGACATGGAAACAGCCTAAACGTCCAACAGTGGATGAATGTATAAGGATGAAGTAGAAGATATATATATATATATCTATATATATACATATATATAGATATATATATATATACACACATACATATATATATATACACACACACACACACACACACACAGTGGAAGACTCCTGAGCCATGAAAAGGACAAAATAATACCATTTGCAGCCACATGGATGCCACTAGAGATTCTGAAACTAAATGAAGTAAGGTAGAGAAAGACAAATACCATTTGACATCATTTATATGTCAGATCTAAGATATGGCACAGATGATCCTGTCTGTCTGTAGGGTGAAACAGATAATCACCCTGGAGAGGGGACTTTATTAATTTTTATAGTTTTCATTCTACAGGGCTTTAATTCCTTGCTCAGGTTTATTAGTAAGCATTTTATTTTGGGGGCTGTATGATTTTTTGAGATATTGTGAATATTTAATTTTTTTTTGGCTTTTTGGCTTTTTGGCTTTTCAGCTTTTGAGGCCGCACCCATGGCATATGGAGATTCCCTGGCTAAGGGTCCAATCAGAACTGTAGCTGCTGGTCTATGCCAGAGCCACAGCAATGTGGAATCCAAGCCACATCTTCGACCTACCCCATAGCTCATGGCAACACTGGATCATTAACCCAACGAGCAAGGCCAGGAATCGAACCTGCATCTTCATGGATGCTGGTCGGGTTTACTAGCTGCTGAGCCATGACGGGAACTCTGTATTTCAGTTTTTTGATATTTAATTGTTAGTGTAGAGAAATGCACCTGAAGTCCGTGTATTATTTTTGTCTCCTGCTGCCTTGCTGAATTCATTTATCTGTTCTAGTAGAGTTTGTGCCATCTTCTGAGTTTCCTCTGTTGAATGTCATGTCATCTCCTTATAATGAGAGTTTTCCATGTTCCTATCCAAGGTTGATACCTTCCTTTGTCTTGTCTGATTGCTGTGGCTAGGAATTCCGATGTTATGTTGAGGAGAATTGGAGATTGGAGATCCTTGCCTGGTACCCTATTAGGCGGGAAGGCTTTCAGTCTTTCACTGTTGAGTTTGTCCTAGATAAGTTTTATCATGTTCTGCTCCTCTATACCGACCATGGTAAAGGATTTTCTCCTGGATGGTTGTTGAATTTTGTCAAGTGCTTATTCTGCGTCTATTTTGATGGCCATGTGGTTTTTGTCTTTTACTTTGTGGTGTATCCCATTCATTGATTTGTGTATGTTACACCATCCTTGTGAAGTGGAGATGAGTCCCTCTTGGTTGTGGTATGTGATCTTTTTACATGCCATTGGATTCTGTTTCCTCATATGTTGTGGAGGATTTTTGCATCTATTCATCAAAGATATTGACCTGTAATTTTCTTTTTCTGTGGTATCCTAGTCTGGTTTTGGTATCAAGGTGATGGTGAGTTTATTGACTGTCTTGGGAGGTGTTCCCTCCTCATCAGTTTTTTGGCAGCGTATGAGAAAAAGTAATGCAAATTCTTCTCTACATATTTGGTAGAATTCTTCTGTGAAGGCATCTGGTTCTGGACTATTGTTTGTCACTGCAGCTGCCAGCCTATACCATAGCCATAGCCACGCCTGATCCAAACTGCATATGCCTCCTAGACCATGGCTTCTGGCATTGTCAGATCCTTATCGCATTGACTGAGGCCAGTCATGAAACCCACATCCTCGTGGACACTCTATCAGGTTCTTAACCCACTGATCCACCATGGGAACTCCTATTTTGTGTTTCTGTTTTAGTTATTTCCTCTCTGATCTTTATTATGTGCTCCATTGACTTTTGGTTTTGTTTGTTTTTCTAATTGATGGAGGTGGTAGATTAGCTTGCTTATTTCATAGTTGCACTGTTTTTTGAGCAAGGCCTCTATTGCTCTGAACTTCCCTTTAAGATGAATCTACTGCTTTAGTTGACTGAGCTTTCACTTTCATATCCAAGAAATTATTGCCCAGTCAAATTCCATTAACTTTTATGTTTTCTTCTGTGATATTTATAATGGTCTCTCTCTATACGGCTTCAGTCCTATTTGAGTTACAGTTGTGGGTTGTGCTAGGCAGGGGTCTGCCTTCCTTGTTTCACTTGTGAACATCCATCTTTCCCAACACCATTTGTTTTGAGACAATGCATTTCCCATTGTGTGGTATATGTCCCTTTGGGGAAGATTATTTGCCTATAAACATAAGGGCTTGTATGGCTGCTCTCCATGCTGTTGCACTCTCCTTTTTCTGTCTGCATGTTGTACTCTATTGACAACTGTGATTACTGTGTCTTTGATTACTGTGCCTTTGCAGTAGATGTTAAAATCAGGGAGTGTCATGCCTCCAATGCTCCACTTTCCTTACCTGGATGTTCAGGATTTTTAGTGTTTTTTGATGTTGCAGATACATTTTAGAAGGAGCTTTTGTATTTTCATCAAAATTGTTGTTTGGATTTTGAAAGAGTTCCTTTGACTCTGTTGATCAACTTGGGTAGTGTTGACAGTTAACAATGTTAAGTATTCTCATTCAGGAACATGGAATATGTGGTGGTCATTTTTAAAAAGTCTTCTGTAGTGTTTTTCAGCAATATTTTATGATTTTCATCATGAAAATATTTCACTACCTTTATTAAGTAAACACTATTTTATAATTTTGTATATGAATATGGAAGCAAATAATTTTAATAATGTTTTTTGATTACTTCCTATTAGTAGTATATCCAAATTTTTCTTTTATTCTTCATTGTGTACTAGTATTTTTATAATCTGTTTACTTCTTTCCTTCTTTTTTTTTTCCTTTGGTAGGGCTGCTCCCCTGGCATATGGAGGTTCCCAGGATAGGGGTCTAATCAGAGCTGTAGCTGCCAGCCTACACCAGAGCAACAGCAATGCGGGACCCAAGCTGCATCTGCAACCTACACCACAGCTCATGGCAATGCTGGATCCTTAACCCACTGGTCGAGACCAGGGTTCAAACCTGCAAACCCATGGTTCCTAGTCAGATTAATGAACCAAGGAGCCACAACAGGAACTCCATGTTTACAGTTTTTAGTGCGAATGTCCTCATCATATGTGAATAGAGATCATTATTCTACATTTCCTGGTTTAGATGGCTTTTATTTCTTCACCTGCTCATCTTGGTTTGAAAAAATCAAGTACTAATTTTAATCAAAACTATGAGTGTGTTTATTCTTAAAATTTTCATATATAGAGACTTTGTCTTCCACTATTGATCATAACAATAACTCTGTGTTTTTCTTATGTAATCTTTATTACATTTCTGTATTACTCTCAATCCCTGATTTCAGTACAGCAATCATGAGAGGGTACTTGATACTGCTATGTGTCTGTTTCATTACATATAATTCTGTAGTATGATCTTAACTCTGTGTATATGCACTTAATTTCTTAAATTACTAATCAACCCCCTGGATTTCATAAGTAATTCTGAATTATTCTTGTTGTGTAATACTTGTAATGAGGTTTGGAGTTCTCATTTCTAGTATTTTGCTCAGGACTCTTGAAGCAGTATTTATTAAAATATTGGCTTCTAATTCCATGTTTTTTTTCCTTTGGTTAAATTTTCATTTCTAGTGTCTTTGCTTACTTTTCATATTGCTGAATATTGGCCTCATAAACAGTCTTTGGATAATTTTACTCCTACTCAAACTTTGGATATATTTGTGGAGAATTCATAGTTGTCATTTTCGTTTTTTCCTGAGTTGGAATTATCCCGTTGAGGTATCAAATCCAGACATGTTCTCTTTTGGGGATTCTTTGCAATTAATATTTTAGTCTACTTAATAGTTTTAGGTTTGTTGTGATGATTTATTCCTTCATGCTGAAATCTAAATAGGTTGTATCTCCCTGGAAAGTCATACCTTTTGTGAAGTGTCCAATTTGTTGGTATACACATATTCATAGTATCATCCTACACACACCTTTATTTCTGTGGTGTCATTTATAGGATCTCTGCTTTCACTTCTGATTTTAGTTGATGCTTCTCTGTTTTATTTATTTTTCTTTTTTTATTTTTTGTCTTTTTTTGCTATGTCTTTGGGCCGCTCCCGCGGCATATGGAGGTTCCCAGGCTAGGGGTCGAATCGGAGATGTAGCCACTGGCCTACGCCAGAGCCACAGCAACACGGGATCCGAGCCGCGTCTGCAAACTACACCACAGCTCACAGCAAGGCTGGATCGTTAACCCACTGAGCAAGGGCAGGGACCGAACCCGCAACCTCATGGTTCCTGGTCGGATTCGTTAACCACTGCGCCACGACGGGAACTCCTCTGTTTTATTTTTTAATCTAGCTAAGCGATTGTCTGCTGTACATGAAATTGTTAAGTGTGTTCATGGAAAACGGTAATTTTGGATAATTTGTTATTTGTTATCTTTCAGCTCTGTCTTCTCATGACACCCAGGGTTTGATGCCACATAAGCCAGGCATGGAGCTTTTCTTACCAACAATGCTGCTGGGAAAATATGAAAGCTCTCCTGTTGGTGCTTTTGATTTAATTAGAGGCAGTGAAGGTAAGGGGGCATGTGAAAGGCAGGAAGGTTATTATGATGCACATGCTCCTCACGGGACTTTTATCCATACAGAAAACATTGCTGCTAAAAGAGATCAAGGATCTAAATCAAACTGTGAGAAACTCCACTTTAAGTCAGTACCATTGGCAGAAAAATATATTTTTGTAAGCAAAGACCCATGTTATGTATTGAAACATAGATCTTCTCTGAAAGGAAATTTGGAAAATCAGGATGATCCTATAGACTGTACTACAAAAGATGATGCAAAACATGAAGGTATGCTTGGATGAAACATTCATTCAAACATTTATGAACACCAGAGGTTTAAAAATGGAGGGCAACCCCCCCAAAGTGATCAAATTGGGAGATCTAATAGCAAGGGTTCATCAATCTTTAACCAACAAATATTTCCTCATTGTTCTGACATCCCTAATGTTGACACTAATGGGGGCAGGTCTTGAACCAACCATCATCAATCAATGGGTGTGATAATATAGTTAATATAGACCAACATGCCATGTGTACTAAAGTGAGCAAGGCCTTCAGCAAGAGCTGTGTATTCAGTGATTATAAGAGTATACACACTGGAAGAAGAAGTGATGCCTGTGTTGATTCTCAGACTAACTTTGACCCAGACTCAAATCTCATGAAACATCAGGGAACTCAATTTTCAGAGAAGCAGTCAATAAGAAGTAAACATAGGAATGTCATTTCTCAAAGCTCAGATCTCACTACATTTCAGAGAATTTGTATTCGAGAGAAAGCTTGCCATTTTCGTGAGTGCAGCCAAGTTTTTAGCCAGGCTTCAAGACTTACTCAACATCAGCATCATCCTACCAGGAAGGAAGGATGCAGGTGTGAAGAATGTGCAAAAGTCTGTAATCAGTCATTAAATCTGGGAAGAGAAAGGAAAAAACATACTGGAGGGAAACCTGACAAATGTGAAGACTCTACATTGTATTCAGCCTTTACTAGACACCATCTAATTCATACTGCAGAGAAGCCTCACAAATGCACAGAATGTGGCAAATCCTTTAGACGGCGTGCATGTCTCTCTGAGCATCAGAGAATTCATACAGGAGAGAAGCCTTACAGATGTACAGAGTTTGGAAAAGCCTTTCATTGGCCTTCATCTCTTGCTCTGCATCTGAGTTCTCATGCTGGAGTGAAGCCTTACAAATGTACAGAATATGACAAAGCCATTAATCGGCATTCTCATCTTTTTTTTTTTTTTTGTCTTTTTGCTATTTCTTTGGGCCGCTCCCACGGCATATGGAGGTTCCCAGGCTAGGGGTCCAATCAGAGCTGTAGCCGCCAGCCTACGCCAGAGCCACAGCAGTGCGGGATCTGAGCCGCGTCTGCAACCTACACCACAGCTCACGGCAAGGCCGGATCGTTAACCCACTGAGGAAGGGCAGGGACCGAACCCGCAACTTCATGGTTCCTAGTCGGATTAGT
The DNA here is from genome assembly GCF_016906955.1 of Phacochoerus africanus. NCBI lineage: Eukaryota > Metazoa > Chordata > Mammalia > Artiodactyla > Suidae > Phacochoerus > Phacochoerus africanus. Next base: position 42,198,584 of record NC_062553.1, on the reverse strand, counting down.
TAACCACTGCGCCACGACGGGAACTCCTTGTTTTTTCTTTTCTTTTTTTTTTTTTTTTGGCATTCTCATCTTACTGAGCATCTGAATTCTCATGCTGGAGTGAAGCATAACATATGTACAGAATGTGGTAAAGCCTTTAATCAACATTCTCATCTTATTCAGCATCAGAAATCTCATTCTTGACAGAAGTATTAAAAATGTACAGAATGTGGCAAAGCCTTTCATTGGCATTCTCATCTTACTCAGCATCTGAGTTCTCATGCTGGAGAGAAGCCTCACAAATGTGCAATGTGGCAAAGCTTTTAATCAGCATTTTCATCTTACTGAGCATCTGAGATCTCATACTGGAAAGAAGCCTCACAAATGTACAGAATGTGGCAAAGCCTTTAATCAGCATTCTCATCTTACTGAGCATCTGAATTCTCATGATGGAGTGAAGCATAACAAAAGTACAGAATGTGGCAAAGCTTTTAATCAGCATTCTCATCTTACTCAGCATCAGAAATCTCATTCTTGACAGAAGTATTAAAAATGTACAGAATGTGGCAAAGCCTTTGGTCAGCAGTCAGGTTTTAATCAGAATTGGTGGCCTCACACTGGAGAGAAGCCTTACAAAATGTGCAGACTGTGACAAAACTTTTAAGTGGCAATGCAAGCTTGACTCAACCTCAGGGAATACATACTGGGTAAAAACCATACAAATGTAATCAATGTGACAAAGCCTTTACCTTTTTGTCTTTTTAATTTTTTTCTAGGGCCGCACCTGTGACATAGGGAGGTTCCCAGGCTAGGGGTCTAATTGGAGCTGTAGCTGCCAGCCTACACCACAGCCACAGCAATGTGGGATCAAAGCCACATCTGCAACCTACAACACAGCTCATGGCAACACTGGATCCTTAACCCACTGAGTGAGGTCAGGGGGTCATGCTTCCTGGTCAGCTTCATTAACCATGGAGCCACAATGGGAACTCCTGGTCAAGCCTTTCCCTATCATTCATATCTCATTCAATATCAGAGAGTTCATAGTACAAGGAAGCTTTTCATAGTACAAGGATGGAGTATAAAAAATGTGACAAATCCTATAAACAGCATTCAGTACTTTCTAGACATCAGGAAATACATACTGGGGAAAAACTTCACAGATGTGGAGAGTGTGACAAAGCCCTTCATCAGAATTTTCACCTGTCTTAACATCAGAAAATGTACAATGGAGGGAAATCTTCCCAGTGTAATATGTGATAAAGGATGTTTCTACCAAATACACACTTTAGAGAACACCAGAGAGTTCTTATAGGAAGGAAACATTAATGGTGTGAAAATTATAGGGGAGTGTTTATTGAAAATCAACTCTAACTCCCTATAGGGAATGCATAGCAGAATGAATTCAGTCAATAACTCTTCAGAAATTGCTCTAACTCAGAACTTAATCAAATAAACCACAGTGGAAACACCAAAAACATCAGTATGGACAAGAGGATTAAGGGGAGGAAGGTTTGGGCTGGTATTATTCTCATCAGTGTATCTCTATGGACATTATCTGGGCTTAGTAGACCAAAAAAATGCTTATAACTCAACTCTAAAATTACTAAATGCTATGCATTTTATTCCTAGTATGTACATGAAGTTTGTTTTTCATGGTTGTGTCTTCAAAGACAAGAGGAGCCCTTCCACATTAGGTGGGGAATATTTCTATCTAATACTCCATGGAAGTTTAAGGACCCTGTCATATAAATGTGCAAGACAACCTAAATGGACTGATTGATTTAAAATCGCCATTTTTTAGTGTTTTGGAAATCATTCTTTGGAATTATGTAACAAGATCACTCCACAATTTAAATATCTGTTCCAACTCCTTTTTCATGTTAAAAGGGTGTCAGTTTATACAAAATCTGATGTATCTTCATCAAAGAAGTAGAACTCATGAGACTCTGTTGACATGTTTGAAATAAAGATGTTGTCTCAGTTATTCAAGAAAAATAGAGTTAACTCTTTGCTTAATAGTTATAAAACTAATGTGTATCCATGTTCACTAAAGAATTAGCCTCTGTTGTGTAAACCCTAGAAATCAAAAGCCTCAGAGCAATGTATTTGAAGGACAAGATTGCTTCTGATTTCTGATATTCTGCATTTTGATCTAGGATCATACAGTGCATTGTGAAAAGTTTCATGTGCATTATTAGTGAAAGCAGTATATTTTATTTAATCAAATGGAATGGTTTTTAACATGGTAAATTGATGACTAATTAATGAAGTATTATCACACCACTGGGATGAAACCATCCCACATTATTTAAGGTTTTAGGTGACAGATGGTAACACTAACCTGTTTGATTAAAAAATGGGATGACATCTATAATTATTCCTTTTCCCACTGGCCTCAAAACTCAAATATTTTTTTTGTGTGTTTCATAAGTTGTATATGGTATTTGATTTTTTTAAGGACTGGCATGTCATGATGGTTATAATAAAGATTATCAGGAGAATTGTGGAAAATTTACCTAAACTGTGCCCTGATATTGCTTCATCAGCAGTCATTTGGTGTACCTGGGCAGCCTGTGGGTAATGTGAACTGACACACCAGCCATTCCTGTGAGCATATGCACTAGAAAAAAGCTGCAAACTCAGAAGCCAATGCAAGTTCTTGCTCTGTCTCCCTAGCAGCCCTTGTGATCCACAGTCTTCCAGACAAATTCTGGTTCCTCCTTTCATGGGTGCCTTCAAGTAAGACTCCTCAGAGTATGAAAATCCTACTCATCTGGGTTTTCATTCAACAATATGCACGTGTACCAGGAAGCCCCCCACATTTCAATCATTGTCCCTGATAAATGCATGCACCAAATTACTGCCGCTACCTCTCCCTGCATCTTGCTTTGGGCTTCAGACATGGACCAGCTATTGAATATTTTAGGAAATGTGAGTCCTAAACTCATCTTCTTTGATTTCCTTTTCTGTTGTTGAACCTGTACTCCCCACGCATTTGTGGGTGTTCAATTTAAAGATGTTAATTTGGCAAAGTCACAAGAACAATGAACATCCAGACTTTGGAATTCTGAGACAATATTTCTATCTGACCCATCTTATTTTCATGGTTTTGTATACAGGGAATGCCATATGGAGATATATGGAGATAGAAGTAAGAAGACTACAAAGGAAGAGGGTGTGTGTACACACTTTTAGAAAGAATGTAGACATATTGGATCACAACTGGTAATTTCAAAATTCAGCATGAAGTACTTCCAAACTACCTAACCCTACATATTGGTAATAAAAATCTATTTTGTCTACATTAAATTGAATAGATTATTTTCCTATCTCTTGAGCCCTGCTGGGAGATGCTCCCCATGCAGATCCTGTCTTTTTTGCTTGCCTGTTCATCATGGAAATGATGAGATTGTTTTATTTGTTAAAATTCATGAACCATTTCTTTTAGGATATACTTAGGCATTTGAAGAATGGTTTTCATTAAATGTAATGGTATACAGAAGTTACTTGGAAGATGAGAGTAACCCCTTGGTGAGTGTATTATATTGATTTTCAATGAATTATACCTTGTATTACTGCCTTCTTGATTTGAGAGGAAGAGTAGGAAAACTTTGCTTCACTTATTGTTTCTTCCTTTTCTTTTTTTAAAACTTGATGTTTTATAGAAGTAGACATACAATGTGGTGATAATTCTTGTACAACAGGGACTCATGTATACATATATATATGTCCACTCTTTTTCAAATTATTTCTCAGATAGGTTATCACAGAATATTGAGAAGAGTTCCCTGTGCTATACAGCAGGTGCCTACATACCATCCATTCCATGGACAATAGTGTGCCTACGTCAGTCGCAAAACCCATGTTCATCCCTCTCTTCCACCTTTCTCATTGGTAACCCTAAGTTGCTTTAGATTACTGCATTTTCCCAGCTTAAATCAGTGGCAGTTTGATGGAGGGAGAATTTGCCTGAAACCAACATTGTGAAGACATCTTTAAAATGTCACTTGGTGGAGTCAATTTGGGAGAAGAAGCTGCCTTCTGGGCAGTGTATAGGCTGGTCAGCAAGGCATGGGCTCTAAGTTTCACAAGTTTCACAGAAAACTACTGCCAGTTATGTAACTGCAACATAAATTTCATCTCCTTTAAATGAATAACCTTCCAGGGAACTGACACACCAGTGGCAGGATCCTTTCTCACTTTCTCTTAACAGTGGGATGGTCTTGACATGAGTTCTGGGTTCTGGACCAAGGGATCACCTAGATGGATGAAAAGTTCACCAGTCAGAGGCAGTGAACTTTTCATTTGCAAACAGTTTCTTGTCTAGATGGTTCCCAATTTTTCACAGCCCATTTTGTCTTTTGACGCATCTTGACTGGATTAGGAGGAAAGTGCCTTCAACGGTGCTCATTGCTCTGATGAGATTTGGTTGAAGATTGTGCTGCCATTTAGCATTGATAGTAAAGATATACGATAATGTGTCTTTTGATAGTTAATGTTTTATGTTCACTTATACCATGAATAGCTGATGCATAATTATAGAAAAGAATGTCTATTTGGTGTTATGTACACAGGGAATAGGTTGATGTTCACAGTTGATAAAAGGACTAAGAAAATATAAGGTACCTTCTGTTTTTTCAATTTTTTGGAACTTTCTTGATGGGCAGATTTCTGTTCTCTCATAATGCCCATATGGTTGCCACACCGCCAAGCATCAAACCATGTTGCATGCAGCAAAAAGGAGGGTGTGTGAATCTGATAGAATATGGGAGTTATCATTGTTTTAATTTTGCAATTGTAGTTGATATGCAGTGTTCTTTCAATTTCTGCTGTACAGCCAAGTGACCCAGTCCTACACACACACACACACACACACACACACACACACACACACACATTCTTTTTTTGTAATACTGTCTTCCATCATGTTCTAACCCAAGTGACTCTACGTAGTTTCATTGTGTTGTACAGTACAACCCCCTTACCCAACTGGTTGAAATATAATACTTGGCATCTACCAACCCCAAATTCCCCATCCATCCCCTTCTCTCCCTCCTCTCCTCTGCAAACACAAGTCTTTTCTCCATGCCCATGATTTTTTTCTGTTTTGTAGATAGGATCATGTATGCCATATTTTAGATTGCACATATAAGTGATATAGGTGTTGTTTGTCTTTCTCTTTCTGACTTCACTTAGTATGAATCTCTGGTTCCATCCACGTTGCTTCAAATGGTATTATATTGTGTATTTATTGCTCAGTAGTATTCCTGTGTGTGTGTGTGTGTGTGTGTGTGTGTGTGTGTGTGTGTGTGTACCACATCTTCTTAATCCATTCATTTGTCAGTGGACATTTGGGTTTTTTCCATGTCTTGGCTTTTGTGACTAGTGCTGTGATGAATATGTAGGTGCGTGTATCTTTTTGAATGAATGTATATCTTTTCTCTGGATATATGCCCAGGAGTGGGAGTATTGGAACATTGGGTAGTTCTATACTTAGTTTTCTGAGGAACCTCCACATGTTTCCCATACTGGTTGTACCAATTTACATTCCCACCAACAGTGTAGGAGGACTCCCAGTTCTTCACATACTTTGTTTTTTGTTGACGTGTTAATGGCCATTCTAACTACTATGAAGTATCAAAATATTGTAGTTTTGATTTGCATTTCTCTAATAATTAGTGATGCTGAACACTTTTTCCTATGCCTGCTGGTGATCTGTATGTCCTATTTGGAGAAATGTCATATAGGTATTTGTCCATTTTTTGATTGGGTTGTTCGTTGTTGTTGTTATTGAGTGTTATGAGTTGCTTGTATATTTTGGAGGTAAAACATTTGTCAGGTGACTCTTTTGCAAAGGTTTTCTCCTGCTCTGTGTGTTGTCTTTTCCTTTTTTTAGTGGTGTCCTGTGGTGTGCAAAAGCTTTTGAGTTTAATTAGTACTCATTGGTTTATTTTTGTTTTTATTGTCACTATTCTAGGAGGTGAATCAACCAAGATGTTGCGATTTATGTCAGAGAACTCTGCCTCTGTTTTCCTCTAGGAGTTTTATAGTGTCTGGCCTTATAGGTATGTGCTTAATACCTTTTGAGTTTATTTTTGTGTAAGGTGTTAGAGAATACTTTCATTGCTCCTGGACTGTTGAGCTGGAGAATATGCACTTCTGGTGGTCTCTCTCCTGACCTGACTGCAGGCAGAAAGGATACCTATAGACCAGAATGTGTACCAATGGGCCTCCCACAGCTCCCTTGGCATGGAAGGAGCGCCACTGGCATGGGCCCTGCAGGGTCGCTGGCAGGAGCCTTGATGCTTGTGCTTTTTTCCAGGCAGGTAGCCTGTCGCTCCCCCAGGGAAGGCACACCAGTGGCCCCTTCAGGACTCCGCTGGCATGGAATGGAATGGGCAGCACTAGTGCAGGCCCCCACAGGACCACTGAGCAGAACCATGGAGCTTGTGCTTTTCCTACTTGGGCACTTTGCAGCTCCTGCAGGGATCATGCACTGATGGCCCTCTTGGGGCTCTTTGGGCTTGGAATTTGCTCCACCAGAGTGGGAGCCACTTGCGGGAGCAGCAGGGCTTGTATCATCCCCCCTCCCTCACCAGGGTGGTACTCCTCCTGCTCTTGAGTTCTCTGTAGCCCTAAGGATGAGGCTGCTCCCCATCTGTTGCTAGACAGCCACTCCTCTCCAGCACCCCCAAACAATGGTGCCTAGTCTCTAATCCTGATGGGGTCACCTCAGTTTACACCCTCCAATGTGGTCCCCCTATACTCAAGTTACTTCAGGCTGTTTCTGCATGGTTGACCCCAGATCTCTTTCTGTCTAAACTCTAAGGCCAGAGTTTTAGTTCCCGACACTTGCACCACTGTACGGTTGCCACTATAGCACGGATGGTTTGTGGATTGTTTCCATTTTAACTGCTTCACACCAATTGCTGTGTTCTCCTCCAGTACTCTAAAGTTCCTCCTCTGTCCAGGCCGGCCTCCTCACTGGTGCTGGAGCCTCCCAGGGTGCAGGAGCTTTTCCTCTTTCCAACTCCCTCCTAGGGGTGACTGTCCTGTCTCCCTTCTCTCCCCTCTCTCTTTTTCTTCTTTCTTTTGTCCTTTATGGTTTCATGAAGGGTTTCTTGCCCTATCCTAATCCTGAGATCTTTTGTCAAGTGTTTGGCAACTGTTCTGTGTGAAGCATTCCACATGTAGATATATTCTCAATGTATTTCCAGGAATCAGTGAGCCACATGTCCTACTCATCCTCCATCCTCCTCCAGACTCTCCCTTTTTTTTTTCTTTTAGTATCTTGAGTATATTTTGCCACTCCCTTCTGGCCTGCAGCTTTTCTGTAGAGAAATAAGCTGAAAGCCTTATGGGGGTTCCCTTGTAATTAATGCTTTGCTTTTCTCTTGCTGCCTTTAGAAGACTTTATTTATCTTTCACTTTTGCTATTTTAAAAAAGAATATGTCTTGGTGTAGGTCTGTTTGGGTTTGTCTTGTTAGGAACCCTGTGTGCCTCATGTGCCTGGATATCTGTTTCCTTTTTTATGTTTGAGAAGATTTTAGGCTTCAAGTACATTTTCAACACTTTTTGTCTTTCCTCAGCTTCTGGGATCCTTGCTATGCTCATTTCAACTTGTTATATATAATCCCTAAAATCACTTGTATTGTTTTCTTCATCTTCTTTTTTTTTTCCCCCTGTTCATTTAGCTGTCTGTCTGTTGTCATGGTTGGGTGATTTCCCGCATTCCATCTTCGAAGTTACTTATTTGTTCCTTCATGTTATTCATTCTGCTATTCATTGCCTTTATTCTGGTCTTATCATGGCAATGGAGTTTTCTAATTTTTCTTGGCTCCTCCCTATACTTTCTAGTTCCTTTTTACAGTAATCCACATTTCTGTTGCTGGTCTTTCTTAATTGCTTCAGTATTTTCTTTACGTCCTTTTTTGAACTGAATGTGTGTTAGATGGTTTCATTGTTTGCTCCTTCAGGGGCATTCTCCTGTTCTTTTAATTGGGATTGCTGCTTCTGCTTCTTCATTTGACTTATTTTTCTCTTATTCCAGATATGTGGAGATTTTCTTGTCCTTTAGCAAGGCTGATTTCTTCTCTCAGTGTTCAAGAAAAGTACTGTGAGGAGTTCCCATCGTGGCTCGGTGGTTAACGAATCTGACTAGGAACCATGAGGTTGCGGGTTCAATCCCTGGCCTTGCTCAGTTGGTTTAGGATCTGGCTTTGCCCTGAGCTGTGGTGTAGGTTGCAGACATGGCTCAGTTCCCACATTGCTGTGGCTCAGACGTAGGCCTGTGGCTACAGCTCCGATTCTACCCTAGCCTGGGAACTCCATATGCCACGGGAGCAGCCCTCAAAAGGAAAAAAGACAAAAAAAAAGTAATGTACTGTGAGAATTGTTCTACACATGGACTTTTTAAAATATATTTTTGGGAGAAGGTGTTGTCCACCTTCTACACCTCTGCCATCTTCTGCTGATCTCCCTTCCTTTCCTCTTTTGGTCTCATCTCTTTTGATTTGATGACTCCCTTTTGTTTAATGTTTGGAATCCTTTTTCTTTCTCTCTTATTTTTTTTTTTTTTTGCTTTCTATCTATTATACATTTTTGCTTTGTGATTACCACAAGGTTGCAATATAGTAGTCCACATACATATATGAATGTTTTTACATTGCTAATCCCTTAAATTTCAAGTGCCCTGCATTTATACTCTTCTCTCGTGATTCCTGTTCTTGATATCATATTTATGGATGTTTGTATGTTTGTCTGTGCCACTGAGAAAATTTCTTAATTTTCTGTTTCATAATTTTCCTGTTTCTACTTGTGGCCTTTTGCACTTAGAGGAGTTCTTCTAGCATTTGTTTTAAAGGTAGGGTGGTGTGTAGATATTTCTTTTAATTTTGTTCATCTGTAAAGTATTTGAATTCTCCATCAAATATGGATGTGTGCCTGGCTGGTTAGTGTGTTTTGGTTGTAGGATTTTTTTCCCCTTTCATCAATTTACATATCTTGTGGCACTCCCTTCTGATGTGCAAAATGTCTTCTGAGAAATCAGAGGATAGCCTCATGGGAATTCCTTCCTATGTTATTTATTGATTTTCCTTAGTTTTAATGTTTTCTCCGTGTTTAATTTTTCTCCTATTTAATTCCTATGTGTCTCAGCATGTTCCTCCTTTGGTTAATCCTCTATGGGACTCTGCACTGTCTGGATTTCAGTGACCATTTCCTATCCCATGTTAGGCAAGTTGAGCTACTATCTCTTTAAATAACTTCTCAGGCCCCTTCCATCTTCTCCTTCAGAGACCCCTATAATGCAGATGCTCTTATGTTTGACATTGTCCTAGATATCTCTGGGGCTTTCCTCATTTCCTTTCATTCTTTTTCCTTTATTGTGTTTCATGGCGCTGATTTCTACCATTCTGTCTTCCAGATCACTGATGGGTTCTTCTGTTTAATTTATTCTGCTATTGATTCCTTTCTAGTATTTTTTTTGTTTGTTTCAGTTATTATATTCTTCACCTCTGTAGTTTTTCTTTAGGCTTTCTAACTTTTTGCAAAAAACTTACTGTACTTTCATGCTCTGTCCATATGCTCTTTTCCTGAGTTCCTGGATCACCTTTAGAATCTTTACTCTGACTCTTGTGTAGATTGCATATGTCCACTTCACTTAGTTCCTCTGAGGTTTTATCTTGTTCCTTCACCTGGAGTATATTCCTTTGCCATCTTCTTTTGTTTAACCTTCTAATTGTATTTTATGTATGCAGTAGACTTTTTATGTTTCTGACCTTGGAAAAGTGGTCCTCTGTATGGGATGTTGTCTGTGTGCCAGTAGTACACTCCCCTCTCATCACCAAATGGTCAGGGACCATCCAGTCCCATGATAGGTTCTGCCTGTGCTTATGGACCCAGTCCTGTAGAATGCAGTATATTATCTCACTTCTGATGTCTGTGTATTTGTGGGTGAGGCTGGTCTGGAGGCTTGTGCAAGTTTCCTTGTTTAAGGGGCTGTTGCCTGCCCACTGGTGGATGAAGCAGATCTTGGCTCTATGTTGTGCAGCACATTTTCATGGGACATTACTGGAGGTGACTGTGTGCTTGGATTCCACGTTGCTGTGTCTTTAGTGCAGGCCGGGAGCAGACCTGTGCAAACCACCATGCCATCAGCCATTACCCCCCCCCCATTGTCAAACTACTCCATGTTAAAAAGTCACATGCTTAAAGTATACTAACAACTGTCAATAACTACAAAGAAAGCCTGTTTCTCCACAATCCTCCAAGCTAGTCATTAAGAGCTTAAACTCCAGAATCAGACTTCACAAGTTCAAATACTGGCTCTGTCACTTTTTAACAAAAATTATTTAGAATGTTCCATCAATTTCTGCTGTACTGTGAGGTAGCTGTATCACATATAGGCTGTATAACTTTAGATAAGTTGCTTAATGAACCTCTTGTGCCTCAGGTTCCTTACCTGTCAAAGAGGATAAGACTGTACCTACTTCAGGCCAGTACTATGAAGTACATATAAAGCACTTGGGACAGGGCAGGCACAAAATACACACTTGATCCATGCAGAAATGTACTGTTCCACTTTTAATATTTCAAAGTGTCTAATAAAAACTATACCTGTGATAAGACAGCACAAGATTCCTAAAACATTTTTTTACATTTGGCTGGAATGATACTAACTCAGCACAGAAATACCAGTAGTATTCATTCTGGTAAGACACATATATGCCGCGTAGACCCCAAATGTAGGCAGAGAACAGAAGCATAGAATTCTGGGCCAGATGGGGTCAGAGTAGTCTTTTGACATAATGATCTCATTTCATGGAAGATCAAGCTTTTACAAACAGGGAGGACTGGACTCAGAGGAAAGCATCACCAGTGATCTAGCCTTTAGTGTCCAAGCACATGAAGTGAACTCTGCACTAAAAACTCATTTCAATATCCCAAATTTTCTTTTCTTTTTCTTTTCTTTCTTTCTCTCTCTCTCTCTCTCTTTTTTTTTTTACAAAATAGATGGTCACATATGTAGCCATCCAATCCTCCTTCCCCCTGACCTCCAAGTCATATTTCATTTTCTCCTCAGAAGCAAAGGCCAGGATTTTGCTTCCCTCTTCCTGGCTAGTGAGAAGGGAGAAGTTTTAAGATGGAATTCTGATTGACCACAGTACTCGTCTGTGCTCTCCCCTCAGTCTGCCTCACTACAAGAAAGGCTTTGTTGTTTTTGTCATTTTTAGGGCCACTTCCCAAGGCATATGCAGGTTTCCAGGCTAGGGGTCTAATTGGAGCTGTAGCTGCTGGCCTATAACAGAGCCACAGCATCTCGGGATCTGAGCCACTTCTGCAACCTATCCACAGCTCATGGCAATGCTGGATCTTTAACCCACTGAGCATGGCCAGGGATCAAACCCTCAACCTCATGGTTCCTAGTCAGATTCATTATCCCCTGTGCCATGACAGGAACTCCAAGAAAGGCTTTGTTGTAACAGAGATAATCACAGAACTAAATGGTAACAAAATGGCTCCTTCCATCCTCTTCAAGTCACAAATATTCACCATGAGCTCAGGCCCCCTTTCCTTCTCTGGTGTTCCAGGATTTCACAGTGCATGACAATGTGCCCTCTCCACCCACATCCCTCTTCCCCACCCCAGGATGAAGCTTTGGTGAGGGCACCTTCCTTGTGGACCTTGTCTCCTATTCTTGGGTGTGTCACTGGTTTCCTGCTCCACTCCTGATCCTACTGGCTCTTTCCTTTCAGATGGACTCCACAGGAGTCCATGGAATTTAGTCCCATTGAAGGAAACCCCATGTCTTCATCCTTACACCAGGCCTCCTGGTGGCTCTGCACTTTTTTCTCTTTGGTGAAGGCCCTTCTGCTCATGTTGGCATCTTCCCAGGTTTTGGCAGTTATGTTACTGTGATGTAGAACTTTCAGGTACACTTGGGCACACTAGGTTTTTAAACCTACAATCAGAGCAGCTGAACCGTGCCTGGGGAAATAGTCCATGAACATCCTCCTTCATATTGGTGGCCGCTCCCCTCAAATGGTCTTCAATGCTACCATCATACTAAACATCCCTGGTCCATTCACTCTTCTATTCTACTGACTGTCACATCTCCATCCTTGGGAAAAAAAAAAAGACTTTGGAAGAAAACTTCCACAGAATCCCACCACTACCTCCACCCACCTGAGCATCTGCCCATAAACATTGTCTGCTCTTATTACTAGTGTTGAAAGAGACTTTAAAAAGATGTCAAATAATGTTTCACATACAACTATAAAATGAATATGTGCCTTTTTTTCCTTGCTTTTTTAGGGCCACACATGATGCCAGGCTAAGGGCTTCAAATTGGAGCTACAGCTGCTGGTCTATGCCACAGCCACACTGTATCCAAGCCACATCTGTGACCTATACCACAGCTCATGGCAACAACAGATGCTTAACCCATTGAGTGAGGCCAGGGATTGAACCTCCATCCTCTTGCATAATAGTCAGCTTATTTTTCAGACACACCAGGAACTTCCATATGTGCCAAAGATTTTATTGAACTCATTAAATAATGGAGAAATCAGGAAGGTGTTTGCAGCAGTTCACAGAAGAATTTCAAAGAGCAGACACATACATGGATGATGAGGTATTCCAAAATGAATTTGCTTAATAGATGCCCAACTGGCTTCTGTCATGGGGGAGGGGAATCAGTAGTGCCCCATTGTACAAAATTAATTGCATGTCTATAGAAAATAAGTTTTTATATTCCTACAAATTGTCTGTGACTTAAAAAGTTATAAAATAGCTCAAAGACAAAGTGGAGATAACTTGAAGGCTGTGCTAGTCAAACCACCAGTAACATTTTTTGCTCTTTCCAAGTCTTTTACAATTTTTTCCTGAAAGCATAAATAATCTCTGTGGATTTCTACTCAAAGCCAGGTCCTCTCCTTGAGCACTAACTAGATCCCACCTGAAGACAATGGTTAGCCATTGTTCCTCCTACTAAATCAACAAAGTTTTGCCCTTTCTCATTGTCCCATCAGCAAATACCTTTTTTTCATTATTATTAAAGTGTAGTTGATTTACAATGGTTCTTCAATTTCTGCTGTACAGCAATGTGATGAAATCATGCAGAGTTCCTTGTGCTGTACGGTAGAGCTCCAACACCCATCCAGACCAAATGTAACAGTTTGCCTCCACCAACCTCAAAACCTAACCCTATTTCCCTCACCAGATACAGCCTTATTTTTCTGATGCCTTTGCATCCAAACTAAAGATTTATTAATTTATTAGCTACAGTTCTTTATCTTTTATGGCTAAACCCACTTCAGTTACTCTGTACACCTCACAGATCCAGTGACGCTGCTTTGTGTGTGTGTGTGTGTGTGTGTGTGTTTGTGTGTGTTTAGGGCCACACCTGCTGTTTATGGAAGTTCCCAGGGTCAGACTTGAATTGGAGCTGCAGAGAGTTCCCATCATGGCTCACTGGTTAATGAATCCAACTAAGAACCATGAGGTTGCAGGTTAGAACCCTGGTCTTGCTCAGTGGGTTAAGGATCCGGCATTGCCATGAGCTGTGGTGTAGGTCACAGACTCAGCTCAGATCTGGGTTCTTGTGGCTTTGGCGTAGGCCGGCAGCTACAGCTCCAATTAGACCCCTAGCCTGGGAACTTCCATATGCCACAGGTGCAGCCCTAGAAAAGGCAAAAAAAAAAAAATGAATTCGAGCTGCAGCTTCCAGCCTACACCATGGCCATAGCCATGTGACATCTGAGCTGCATCAGCAACTTACACCATAGTTCGTGACAATGCTGGTTCCTTAAGCCATTGAGCAGTGCCAGGGTTCTAACCCACATCCTCATGGATACTAGTCATTTTCATTACTGCCAAGCTATGATGAGAACTCCTGCCCCTGCTCTTAATATCTCCAGCAACCATGCTGAATCCAGGGGTCACTTCTCTGTAGACGTATGATCATAGAGCATCTGGTGGGTCACTTCACCTTGATACACTTCCTTTAACTGACTCTAAGACTCCATACACTCTTGGTTTTTCTCCTCCCTACCTGGATGCTCCTTTCTGGGTTGATTCACTGATTCTTTCTCTTATCCTGACTTCTGAATGTAGGAAAACACCAATTCCCAGTTCATGGTCACTTTCCCTATCAATAGATGTTGATCTCATGAAGTCTTATGACTTTAAAACTGTTTGTGTACTGGCAACTTCTGTATACATATATCTCCAGCCTAAACATCATTCCTAAGTGCATGTCTAACTGCCTGCTTAAGGTCTCTACATGGTGTGTAATTGATATCTGGAGTTTGATACAATTAAACTTGAACTTCTGATTTTCCTCATTCCCACACCTGATCCTCCTACAGACTCTGTTTCTTTACTTACTCAGACTGCAAACAGTGGGGTCTTCTGCAACTCTTCTCCTTCTCTCATGCACCATAGACCAATCAGTGGTTCTGCATCCTGACACCATCCCTGTAACCATGACTATGAGCTTCCCTCTTGATTTGAGCCACCATCATTTCTTGCCCAGTTGACTGCATCAGACTCCTCATTGATCTCCTGGCTTTTCCTTTTATTCCCTCCAGCTGATTCTCAATACAAGCCAGAGTGATCTTTTGAAAATGTAGATCATATCGCTATTCTGTCAAAACTCTGCCACAGCTCCTAATTGCTCTCAGACTAAGGCCAGAGTTACTAGCTTTGAATAGGATCTGACCCCAGTCATCTCTCTAACCACATCTGCTATTCTTGCTCTCACTCCCTCTTCCTACACCCTGGCCTCCTTGTTGTTCCCTGGGCATATGAGTCATGGCCCTATCTTAGAGCCTCTGCACTGGCTATTCCCTCTGTGTAGACTGCTCTTCCCCCAGAAAGCCACATGACTAACTGCCACATCCAGCACTGCAGGTAAATGGGGAATCCTGGGAGAGGGACAGTGTGGTATAACAGAACACATAAGACTACTTACATTTAGAAAGTGGGGACCAGCAGGCACTCTGTTCCACAGAACAAAGGCCCTAGGCTTTAGCCCACCTGATTTTTATGAAGGAAGGTGATGAGAGTATCATTAATGGGATTAAGGAAGGTGACAAGATTAGTGGGCAGGGACAGGCATAGGCAGTAATGAGATTATCACCTTGGTAACCTCAAAGGGGGTATCCTTAGGGCATAGTGCAGCTGTTTATAGAATAACATGGTTAATGCATAAGTCATAAGTCCTTCATCTTTTCTTTGAAGGAGAGTGTACTTTTTTATTTGTCTTTTTTATGACCACACTCACAGCATATGGAGGTTCTCAGGCTAGTGGTCTATTTGGAGCTGTAGCTTCTGGCCTATGCCAGAGCCACATAAATGCAGGATCTGAGCTGTTTCTGCAACTTCCACCACAGCTCATGGCAAAGCCGGATCCTTAACCCAATGAGCAAGGCCAGGGATCAAACCCACAAACTCATGGGTTGTAGGTTCCTTGTCAGATTCATTAACCACTGCACCATGACAGGAACTCCAGGAGTCTGTACTTTATTTATTTATTTATTTATTTATTTATTTATTTATTTATTTATTTATTTTTGTCTTTTTACTATTTTCTTGGGCCGCTTTCACGGCATATGGAGGTTCCCAGGCTAGGGGTCGAATCGGAGCTGTAGCCACCGGCCTACGCCAGAGCCACAGCAATGTGGGATCCGAGCCGCGTCTGCAACCTACACCACAGCTCACAGCATCGCCGGATCGTTAACCCACTGAGCAAGGGCAGGGACCGAACCCGCCACCTCATGGTTCCTAGTCGGATTCATTAACCACTGCGCCACGACGGGAACTCCAGGAGTCCGTACTTTAGAACTCTGAGTCCATAGATAGTTTCCTTCTGCAGAGTTCTGCTGTTCCATGGTCTCCGACAACTAATTCCCTCACCTCATTCAAGTCATTGTGTGATTGGTTGCTATGTCATGAAGTACTCCAAATCTTAGCATCATGAAAAGACAAAACAACCCTCATAGTTTCTGTGGATCAGGATTTCAGGTGCAGCTTAGCTGAGTGCCTCTGCCTCAAGTGTTCACTGCAGTCAGGATGTCACCAGGCCTGAGGTCCCTTCAGTAAGCTCCCTTTAGCGAGGATCCACTCCAATCTCATGTGGCCTTAGCAGGACTCAGTTAGCCTCATGGGCTGTTGACCTGATGACAGAGCCTCCCCTAGGTCTCTGCCACATGGGTCTCTCTGTGGGGCAGCTCATAGCATGGGGCCCAGCTTCCACCAGAGAAGGCAGGCAAGACCATGCAAGACAGAAGGCCACCTCTTTGTGACCTAGTTTTGGAAGTGACATCCCATCATTTTTCTGTGTCTCTTTGTGAGAAGGAAGTCACGAGGTCCAACTCACTCTGCAAGTTAAGGCAGGATTCAAGGCAGGATTACAAGGAATGTGTGGGTCAGTGGAGCCATCTAAGAGGCTGCCCTCCAGTCACCTTGGCAATAAGGCAACCTGATTTAACATGGCACCCTAACCCTCTCAATCACATTTTCATCACCTTTATTCTCATGAGCCATAGTAAATCCTTACTATTTTGAGCTATGTTTTGCCCTGGTTTCTTTTATAGCAATAGCTGACTGATGATCTATCTTCTAGAAAAACTACAATGAGCTTTTTGACTCTTGCTTATTATTTTATTGTCTGGCTCCCTTCACTGGGATGTAAGATACAGGAGGGCAGGTGGTGTTTTTGTTTAATTATTTAGGACACAGATGTATGTCTGGCCCTAGAAGAGTGTCTGATACATAATAGACAATATTTATTGAAGGGATGAGCCTGTTGTCATGGTTATCTGCATAAATAACTAATCTCCTTCCTTTTCTTTGTGGTGGAATGGCAATATCTACCCTACAAAGCTGTGAACACAGGTTATGTTGACACATGTGAGAAGCACTGATCCAGTTGTGCATCTTTACAACCCAGAAGCCAGTAACAATATGGTTAGGAGGAACTACAATGGAATTAGTCAAAAGAAATGCTTAGGAATCCTTCAATTTTTACAGTGCCACACAAACTTGTATTAGGTTTTTAGAGGAGAAATATAGCATTTGGGGGAGATTAGAGTATATATATTTTCATCTTCAAAATATGAACATTAAATCTGTGTTTAGTGATGAGGACACTTATTACTGTTCAACCTGAGTCCTATTTCTTTAATTCTTGTTCCTCCTTTAAATTAAAAAGAAAAAAAGTCAGCACTGTGAGATTTCCTGCATTCTGACCTCTAGATCTCCATTGCCTTGTGGCCTGCTACTAAATGACTCTGACCATACCTTTTTTTTTCTGTGAAAACCAACTTTATTTCTTTGTAATATTTGAAAAATATGGTAGCTTTGAAAAAAGGTTCAACAAAAAGACAAGTCGTAATAATTTTGTGAAGCATTTAATCAAATTGATAGAAACCGAAAGCAGCATGGTGGTTACCAGGGCTGAGAGAGAGGGAGAAATTGGGAGTTGCTGTTTGATGGGTAGTAAATTTCAGTTTTCCAAGATGGAAAGTGCTGGTGATCCTTTGTACAACAATGTGAATACCCTTAACACTGTTGAAGTGTACACATCATCACGAATGTGAATTTTATCCTATGTGGCTTTTTCTTTTTTATTGAAGTAGAGCTGTCAAACACATTTTGTTAATTTCACATGTACAGCATCAGATTCTTTTTTTCTGATTATATTCCATTAGAGGTTTTTACAAGATATTGACTGTAATTACCTATTCAAGTACAGTAAATCCTGTAGCTTATCTATTTTATGTACAGTAGTTTGCATCTTTTTATCCCATACTCCTAATTTGTGCCCCCCACACCTTTGGAAACCTTAGGTTTGTTTTCTATGTCTGTGAGGCTGCTTCTATGTTGCATATAGATTCATTTGTATTACTTTTTAAATCCTATGCATAAGTGATGTCACATAGTATTTCTCTTTGTATCTGACATATTTCACTGAGTGTAGCAGTTTCTGGGTGCATCCATATTGTTGCAGATGGCATTATTTTATTCTTTTTATGGCTGAGTCATAGTCCATTGGAGATACATACCACATCGTCTT
Organism: Phacochoerus africanus; assembly: GCF_016906955.1. Taxonomy (NCBI): domain Eukaryota; kingdom Metazoa; phylum Chordata; class Mammalia; order Artiodactyla; family Suidae; genus Phacochoerus; species Phacochoerus africanus. Next base: position 42,180,522 of record NC_062553.1, on the reverse strand, counting down.
AAGCCAGTTGTCTGTTGACAGACTTTTTTTCTTTTTTTTCCACTTTATTATGATTATTGTTAGTAGTTATTTCCCCAATACAATTATTTTTCTACTGTACAGCATGGTGACCCAGTTACACATACATGTACACATGCTATTTTTGCACATGATCATGCTCTATCATAAGTGACTAGACATAGTTCCCACTGCTACACAGCAGGATCTCATTGCTAATCCATTCCAAAGGCAATAGTTTGTGTCTATTAACCCCAAGCACCCCATTCTTCCCACTCCCTCCCGCTGCCCCTTGGCAACCACAAGTCTGTTTTGCAAGTCCATGATTTTCTCTCTTGTGGAAAGGTTCATTCGTGCCTTATATTAGATTCCGGATGTAAGTGATATCGTATGGTATTTGCCTTTCTCTTTCTGACTTCTTCATTCAGGATGAGAGTCTCTAGTTCCATCCATGTGGCTGCAAATGGCATTATTTTGTTCTTTTTTATGGCTGAGTAGTAGTCCATTGTGTATATATACCACCTCTTCCTAATCCAAATGTTGATGGACATTTGGGTTGTTTCCATGGCTTGGCTCCTGGGAATCGTGCTGAAATGAATGTGCAGGTGCGTGTGTGTTTTTCAAGGAAAGTTTTGTGTGGGTATATGCCCAGGAGTGGGATTGCAGGGTCATATGGTAGTTCTATGTATGGTTTTCAAAGGTACCTCCACACTGTTTTCCATAGTGGTCATAGCAATTTACATTCCCATCAACAGTGCAGGAGGGTTCCCTTTTCTCCACACCCTCTCCAGCATTTGTTCTTTGTGGCCATATGAATGACGGCCATTCTGACTGGTGTGAGGTGGTATCTCGTGGTCGTTTTGATTTGCATTTCTCTAATCATCAGGGATGTTGAGCATGTTTTCATGGGCTTGTTGGCCATCTGTATATCTTCCTTGGAAAAATGTCTCTTCAGGTCTTTTGCTCATTTGTCCATTGGGTTGTCGGCTTTTTTGCTGTGGAGTTGTATAAGTTGCTTGTATATTCCAGAGATTAAGCCCTTGTCAGTTGCATCATTTGAAACTATTTTCACCCTTCTGTAAGTTGTCTTTTTGTTTTCATTTTGGTTTCCTTTGCTGTGCAAAAGCTTGTCAGTTTGATTAGGTCCCATTGGTTTATGTTTGCTTAGATTTCTGTTGCTTTGGGAGACTGACCTGAGCAACTATTCATAAGGTTGATGTCAGAAAGATTTGCCTATATTCTCTTCCTGGAGTTTGACAGTGTCTTGTCTTACATTTAAGTCTTTCAGCCATTTTGAGTTTATTTTTGTGCATGGTGTGAGGGTGTGTTCTGGTTTCATTGATTTGCATGCATCTATCCAGGTTTCCCAGCAACGCTTGCTGAAAAGACTGTCTTTTTCCCATTTTATGTCCTTGCCTCCCTTGTCAAAGATTAATTGACCCTAGGTGTCTGGGTTTATTTCTGGGTTCTCCATTCTGTTCCATTGGTCTGCCTGTCTGTTTTGGTACCAGTACCACACTGGCTTGATGGCTGTGGCTTTGTAATAGTGCCTGAAATGTGGGAGAGTTATGCCTCCTGCTTGGTTTCTGTTCCTCAGAATTGCTTTGGCACTTCTGGGTCTGTTGTGGTTCCATCTACTTTTTTGGATTGCTTGGTCTGGGTCTGAGGAATGTCATGGGTAATTTGATAGAGATGGCATTGAATCTGTAAAGTGCTTTGGGTGGTACGGCCATTTTTACAATAGCAATTTTTCCAACCCAGGAGCATGGACTATCTTTCCATTTCATTACTTCTTTAATTTCCTTGATGAATGTTTTATAGTTCTCAGCATATAAGACCTTGAGCTCCTTGGTCAGGTGTCTATCCAGGTGTTTGATTTCTTGGGGTGCAATTTAAAAAGGTATTGCCTTTTTGAATTCCTTTTCTAATATTTCATTGTTAGTATGTAGAAATGTGACTGATTTCTGAAAGGTAATCTTATATCCTGCTACTTTGCTGAATTTGTTGATCCGTTCAAGTAGGTTTTGGGTGGAGTCCTTAGGGTTTTGTACATATGGTATCATGTGTTGATGGACATTTACCTGGTTTCCATGGTTTAGCTATTGTAAAAAATGCTGCGTGTATGTATGCAAATAATGCTGTGTGTGTATCTGTTTTGAATTAGAGTCTGCATCTTTCCTGGATATATAGCCAGGAGTGGGATTGCTGGGTGATATATGGTGGCTCTGTTTTTGGTTTTTAATGCATCTCCATACTGTTCTCCAGAGTAGCTGCACTGACTTATAGGCCTGCCAACAGTGTATGAGGGTTCCCTTTATTCCACCCCTTCTCCTGTCTTTATTGTAGATTTTTGAAGAGAGCCATTATGACCAGTGTGAAGTGACACTTCCATGGTGGCTTTGATGTGCATTTCTCTGGTAGTGACATTGAGCATCTTTTTGTGTGCTGTTGGCCGTGTGTGTCTTCTTTGGAAAAATGTTGGTTTGGGTCTTCTGCCCATTTTTCCATTGGGTTGTTTGGTTTTTCAACGTTGAGTCTCATGAGTTGTTTGTATGTTTTGGATATGAACCCCTTGTTGCTTGTGTCATCTGCAGATATTTTCTGGAACCACTCTTATGCATTGGTTGGCACATTTTTCGTATTTGCATAGATCATGTATATTGGCTTCATTCTTTTTTCCCCTTGTTTTTCTGCCTGTGGTATTGACTTTTCCATTATTCTATCTTTCAGACCCCTTATTGGTTTAACCACTCTTATGCATTGGTTGGCACATTTTTCGTATTTGCATAGATCATGTATATTGGCTTCATTCTTTTTTCCCCTTGTTTTTCTGCCTGTGGTCTTGACTTTCCATCATTCTATCTTTCAGACCCCTTATTGGTTTGGTGTCATTTAGCCTGCTATTCCTTGCTTCCTAGATTGATTTTATCCCAGCAGTTTGTCGGATTTTGACGCATTCATCTTTCTAGTGTCTAGGGCCTTGTTACAGTGACCTGTGTTTCTATCAGTAATCTTTCTTAATTAGTACTTTTCTTTTAAAAATATTAATTATAGTTGCTTTACAGTATTCTGTCCATGTCTGCTGTACAGCAAAGTGACCCAGTTAAACATATAAAAACCTTCTTGTTCTCACATGGTCCTCTAAAATGTTCCATCACAAGTGACTAGTGAGGGCCTATACAGCAGGACCTCATTGCTTATTCACACTCCAAATGTAATAGTTTGCATCAATAAGCCCTGAACTCCCAGTCCATCCCACTGCTTCCCCCTGCCCCTTGGGGAACCACAATTCTGTTTTCCATGTCCATGAGTTTATTTTTTTCTATAGATGTCTTCATTTGTGCCATATATTAGATTGCAGGTAGAAGGGACATCATATGGTATTGGTCTTTCATGTTGTTGCAAATGGCATTATTCTAGGAGGTAGATCCAAAAAAAAAAGATATTTCTGCGATTTCCTCCACTGTGTGTTCTTGCCTCCTTTGTTATAAGTACATTGACCAAAAGTATGTGAGTTTAATTCTGCATATTCTATCCTATTCCCCTGATCTATACTACCATTTTTGGCCCATGCCATACTATTTGGATTGCTGTAGCTTTGAAGTATAACTTGAGGTCATGAAGCATGATTCCACCATCTCCATTTTACTTTCTCAGTATGGCTTTGTTTTTTGGGGGTGGGAGGTCTTTTGTGTTGCCACACATGCTTTTTTCATGTAGTGATCTAATTTCATTCTTTTACACATGGCCGTCCAGTTTTCCCAGCCCACTTACTGAAAGGGCTGTCTTTTCACCAGTGTATGTTCTTGCCTCCTTTGTCATAGATTAGTTGATTGAAGATGTGTTCATTTAATTCAGGGCTTTCTATCCTGTTCCAGGGATCTATGTATCTGTCTTTGTGCCGGTACCATACAGTTTTGATGACTGTAGCTCTGTAGGATAGTCTGAAGTCCGGGAGCCTGATTCCTTCAGCTCCATTTTTATTTTTCAGGATGGCTTTGGCTATTCTGGGTCTTTTGTGCTTCCAAACAACCTTAAAATATTTTGTTTGAGTTCTGTGAAAACTGTCCTTGGTAATTTCATAGGGATTGCATTGACTCTGTAGATTGCCTTGGGCAGTATAGTCACTTTGATACTATTGACTCTTCCAATCCAAGAGCATGGTATGTCTTTCCATCTGTTTGTGTCATCTTTGACTTCTTTCATCAGTGTCGTATAGTTTTCAGAGTACAGGACTTTTGTCTCTTAGGTAGGTTTACTGCTAGGTATTTTATTTTTTGGATGCGATGGTAAATGGGATTGCTTCCCTAATTTCTCTTTCTGATGTTTCATTGTTAGTATATACAAATGCAGTTGATTTCTGTGTATTAATTTTGTATCCTGCAACTCTGCCAAATTCATGGATGAGCTCGAACATTTTTCTGGTAGAATCTTTAGGATTCTCTAGGTATGGGATCATGTCATCTACAAATAGTGCTAGTTTCTCTTCTTCCTTTCCAATTTGGATTCCTTTTATGTCTTTTTCTTCTCCAATTGCTGTGGCTAGGACTTCCAAACCTATGTTGAAGTGTAGTGGTGAGGGGAGACATTCGTGTCATGTTCCTGATCAGAGTGGGAATTCCTTCAGCTTTTCACCATTGAGAATGATGTTCGCTGTGGGTTTGTCATCTGTGCCCTTCATTAGGTTGAGGTAGGTTCCCTCTCTTCCCACTTGCTGAAGGGTTTTTCTCAGATATAGGTGCTGGATTTTGTCAAAGGCTTTTTCAGCATCTAGTGAGAGGATCACACGGTTTTTATTGGATTCTGCTCAATGCTGCTAGAGCTGAGGGAGGTTCCATGAGTAACTGATACTGAAAGTAGAGCAACTACACAGATAATACAAGCAAGCACATTTGTAGTTTTGGGCAGCTGATTGGCTAGATCACACATGGTGACTCTTTAATCCTTCCTCTTCCTACTAGTAGTACAAGATACAAAAATAAAGGCTATTTAGGCTGCTGGTTGTATCCCCACCTCTCACATCATCTGTATTAGGATGTAGGATAATGGAGAGCCCTGACTACCATCTTACTAATTAGTCAAATTGGAGAATCTTAACTTTTTCCAGGGGATATTTTCATATTCTCCAATCAGGCCTCTGAAGGAGCCTTACTTATTCGATTCCAGAAAGTCAAATCTCTCATGGCATCCTGTCATCACCAAAATATGGAAGTAAATTAGAAGGGTCTTAGATTTTACCATATTTGAAATTCCAATGTTTTAGCCTTGCAGTTTTGACAATGTTAGGAAAAAATATTTTAGATGCCTTAGCATGTGCCAAAAAAATATTTTCATGACACAAATGGACAGCAATAGTACTGATGTTTTTATCTGTAACTTTGGTACACATGTCCCGTGGAGTGATGTAAAGTGGTCCAGTTGGCTGCTGTGTAATCAGTATATAGGGATTAAAGATCAGGAATCTTAAGCTTCGCTCATCCCAAACTCTTCAATTAGGATGAAAGCAATGCTGTCGAACATCTGAGCAGAGCAAGACACTGTCTGTATTTTATTCACCAGGTAATTAATCTGCATTTTGCCCCAACCAGAGACAGCCGGCATCTTCGTCAGGGTGTTGTACAAAAGTCACTGAACAGAGGTGCAAGCAGAAGCTGATACAAGATAGGAAAGAAATGAAAGGCCCTTGTGGGATTTTCTCCTAACACATTGCAATCTCCCATTTACAATGTGGGAGCACTCAACCCTCTGAGGAAAAAGGCCCAAGGAAGGGTTTTGCATCTGTGGTTCTATGGGTGTGCTAAAGACGTGGAGAGGCATGAAGAGTTGGTGAGAATGATGATAAGATTTCAAAATCAGATTCATGGATAAAGTGATGTTTACCTGTGTGAATCAATGAGAGGTAGGAGCAAATCTAAGGAAACCCAGATGCAATATTTTCTGTATCAATGTAATGTGTTAGGAAGGTTGAAAAACTTTCACATTGTGATACAGCAAATTGAATTTTTGTGGAAAGCTAACATACATTTAAATCTCATTTATTAAATGTATTGGAATGAAGAATAGACAGCATAGTAACTGGACCTTGACCTCAACTCCTCTCACAAGCACACAAAAAACACAACTGTCAAATAAATAAGAAATAAATACATACATACATACATAAAACTTTTACAAATTTCAGAAAAAGGGAGTTCCCATGGTGGTTCAGAGGTTAACAAACCTGGCTAGGATTCATGAGGATGTGGGTTTGATGCCTGGCTTCACTCAGTGGGTTAAGGACCTGCAGTTGTGGTGAGCTGTGGTGTAGATTGCAGATGTGGCCCAGATCTGATGTTGCTGTGGCTGTGGCATAGGATGTCAGCTCCAGCTCCAGTTGGACCCCTTGCCTGAGAACCTCCCTGTGCTGTATGTGTGGCCCTAAAATACCAAAGAAACAGAAATTTCAATAGTGCCAATCCTCAGCAATCCTCTATACAAAAGACTGGAGTCTACTGAGAAGAGAAAGTGTGTTCTACATTGAATGACACACAGAGGAACCCTAGAGACAACGGGGGGGGGAGGGGGGCTCACTTGTAGTACAGTCAACTGCCATACCACCCAGGTGGGAAAATTACAAACTGTAGATTAATTATATTGCAGAAGTTATCCAAAAGGAGTGAGAGCTCTTAGCCACATGCCACACTCTCCAGACTAGTGGTCTAGCATTAGGAGGTAGAGCCTCCACAGCATTTGGCTTTGTAGGCCAGTGGGACTTAAAAGGCTGGTGCTCCAGAACACTGGAAGGATCAGAGATTACAATCTGGGAAGATGCACAGAAGATCTCACAGGCACTAGGAAAAAGTGCAAAACCAGTGACATGATGGGAGACTTGGACAGTCCTATATGCTGGTGTCATCAGGACTCTTGGGCAGACAGGGGGTAGCAGGGCTCTCTTTGGGGTCATAAAGACTGGTAGCAGATATCACAGGGACCTATGTGAACTTTGGCTGGAGGCAGACAAGTTGGGTCCTTGGCAACAAGACCTGGCCCCACCCAACAGCCTGTAAACTACAATGCTGAGAAGCCTTAGGTCAGAAAACCAACAATGTGGGAATACAACCCTATCCATCAGCAGTCAGGCTATCTAAAACTTTGTGAGCCCAGAGACACCTCTAGACATGTCCCTTGAAACAGCCCTGCACAACATAGAGCCAAGACCTGCTTCCTCCACCAGTGGGCACCAAGAGCCTCTAAAACCAGGAAGCCTGCACAAGGCTCCAGACCAGCCTCCCCCACCAAAACACAGACAGCAGAATCAAGACAATATACAAGGGAATCACTATAAGGGTATCATGAACTTTCAGCAGACATTTTGCATATCAGAAAGGAGGGGCACAATATATTTTAAATGATGAAAGGAGGGGAAATCCTACCACCAAGCGTAAGCTACCCCAAAAGGCCTCATCCTGATTTGATGGGGAAATCAAATTCTTTACGGAGAAACCAAATTTTAAAAAAATCAACAAATAAACCTAGCTTTAGAACTAAAAGAACTCCTCTAAGTGGAAATGCTAAAAGCAATCCCCTACGTGGAAATGGCCACAGGTAGAAACAGAAAATTTGTGAAGGAGACAATTAGAAAATGCTCTCTGTGGCAGGAAGACAAACAGACAATAAAGGTAGGGAAACTTACACAAATATGATATCAAAGCTGGTATTTATAATTTAAAAATAATCATATCTGTATATAGACTACCATATTGCAACTTCATGATAACCACAAAGCAAAATTCTGTCATAGTTATATATCAAAAAAAAAAGTAAAAGAAAAAGGAATCCAAATTAAAGCAAAAGATAGATATCAAATCGAAGGAGATGAGACCAAAAGGGGAAAGGAAGGGAAATCAGTACAAGATGGCAGAGGAGTGAGAGGTGGATATTACCTTCTTCCAAAAATATATAATAAAAAATCCATGTGTAGACCAATTCTCCCCGTACATCTACTGAACACTGAAAGAAGAAATCAGCCTTCCTTAAGGACAAGAAAATCTCCACATATCTGGAGTAAGAGCAATAGAAATGAAATGAAGGAGAAGCAGCGATCCCAATTAAAAGAACAGGAGACCTCCCCTGAAGGAGCAAACAATGAAACTGTCTAATAGACACTGCCTTCAAAAGGAGGTAATGAACGTACCAAAGCAATTAAGACAGGCTATCAACAGAAATGTGGATTATTGCAAAAAGGACCTAGAAACTGTAAGGAGGAGCCAAGAAAAATTAGAAAACTCCTTTGCCATGATAAAAGCAGAGTTAAAGGCAATGAATAGCAGAATGAACAGTGTGACCTGGAACTCAAAAAGTGGAAATCACCCAAGCATGACAGCAGACAGACAGCCAAATGAACAGGAAAAAAAATTTAAAAAAGAAGAAGAAAGAAGAAGAAAAGAAACAACATGTGACATATGGGATAATACAAAACATGTTGATCTCTGCATGGCAAAGTTCCCAGAAATTGAGGAGAGTCAAAAGGGTGTTGAAAATGTACTTGAAGCCTAAAATCTTCCCAAATCTAAAGAAGGAAAGAGATATGCCAGTACATGGGGCACAGAGGGTCCCCAACAAGACAAACCCAAACAGACCTACACCAAAGCCATACACTTTTTTAAAACAGCAAAAGTGAAAGATAAACAAAGACTTCTAAAGGCAGCAAGAGAAAAGCAAAGCATTAGTTACAAGGGAACCCCCATAAGGCTTTTAGCTTATTTCTCTACAGAAAAGCTGCAGGCTAGAAGGGAGTGGCAAAATATACTCAAGATTCTAAAAGAAAAAAAAAAGGGGGAGTCTGGAGGAGGATGGTGGATGAGTAGGACATGTGGCTCACTGATTCCTGGAAATACATTGAGAATATATCTACATGTGGAACGCTTCACACAGAACAGTTGCCAAACACTTGACAAAAGATCTCAGGATTAGGATAGGGTAAGAAAACCTTCATGAAACCATAAAGGACAAACGAAAGAAGAAAAAGAGAGAGGGGAGAGGAGGGAGACAGGACAGTCACCCCTAGGAGGGAGTTGGAAAGAGGATAAGCTCTAGCATCCTGGGAGGCTCCAGCACCAGTGAGGAGGACGGCCTGGACAGAGGAGGAACTTTAGAGTACTGGAGGAGAACACAGCAGTTGGTGTGAAGCAGTTAAAATGGAAACAATCCACAAACCATCCGTGCTATAGTGGCAACCAGATGCCAGTGCAAATGTCGGGAATTACAACGCTGGCCTTAGAGTTTAGACACAAAGAGAGATGAGGGTTGGCTGCGCAGAAACAGCCTGAAGGAATTAGAGCATAGGGGACCACATTTGAGGGTGGAAGCTGAGGCGACCCCCACAGGATTAGAGACTAGGCACCATTGTTTGGGGATGCTGGAGAGAAGGAGTGGCTGCCTAGCAACAGATGGGGAGCAGCAGCATCCTTAGAGCTACAGAGAACTCAGAGCAGGAGGAGTCACAGCAGGAGGTGGGGGAATGGAACAAGCTCTGCTGCTCCTGCCAGTGGCTCCCACTCTAGTGGAGCAAATTTCATACCCAAAGAGCCCCAAGAGGGCCACCTGTGCACCATCCCTGTCATACGTGGTGCTGGGAAAACTGGACAGCCACATGGAAAAGCATGAAATTACATCACTTCCTAACACCATACACAAAAATAAACTCCAAATGGATGAAGACCTAGATATAAGACCACACGCTTTTAAAACTCTTAGAGGAAAACATAGGCCAAACACTCCAAAAAATACACCACAGCAACATCCTCTCAGATCCACCTCTTAGAGTCATGACAATAAAAACAAAAATAAACAAATGTGATTTAACTAAACTGAAAAGTTTCTGCACAGCAAAGGAAACCCTAAACAAAATGAAAAGACAACCCACAGAATGGGAGAAAATCTTTGCAAATGAATCAACTGACAAGGGATTGAGCTCCAACATTTATAAACACCTCCTACTGCTCAATACCAAAAAAAACAAACACCCCCATCCAAAAATGGGCAGAAGACCTAAACAGACAATTCTCCAAAGAGGACATACAGATGGCCAAAAAAAACACATGAAAACATGTTCAACATCACTCATTACAAGAGAAATGCAAATCAAAACCACTGTGAGGTACCACCTTACACCAGCCAGAATGGCCATCATCAAAATGTCTACAAACAGTAAGTGCTGGAGAGGGTGTGGAGTAAATGGAGCCCTACACACTGTAAGACACGAAAAGGCACACGTATTCCAATGTTCACTGCAGCACTATTTTCAATAGCCACGACATGGAAACAACCTAAATGTCCATCAACAGAGGGGTGGATCAAGAAGAAGTGGTACATATAACAATGGAAAATTACTCAGCCATTGAAGGAAAGAAATACTGGCATTTGTAGCAACAGGGATGGGCCTAGAAATTATCATGCTAAGTGAAGTCAGTCAGACAGTGAGACAGCAACATCAAACACTATCACTTACATGTGGAATCTAAAAAAAGGGACACATGAACATCTTTGCAGAACAGATACTGACTCACAGACTTTAAAAAATTTATGGCTTCTCGGAGTTCCCGTCGTGGCGCAGTGGTTAACGAATCCGACTACGAACCATGAGGTTGCGGGTTCGGTTCCTGCCCTTGGTCAGTGGGTTAACGATCCGGCGTTGCCGTGAGCTGTGGTGTAGGTTGCAGACACGGCTCGGATCCCGCGTTGCTGTGGCTCTGGCGTAGGCCGGTGACTACAGCTCCGATTCAACCCCTAGCCTGGGAACCTCCATATGCCACGGGAGCGGCCCAAGAATAGCAACAACAACAATAACAACAACAACAACAACAAAAAAAGACGAAAAAAAATTTATGGTTTCCAACTGAGACAGGTTGGGGGGTGGGGGGAGGCACTGAGGTTTTGGGATAGAAATGCTGTGAAATTTGGTTGTGATGAGTGTTGTACACCTATAAATGTAATAAAATTCATGAAGTAATTTTAAAAATTCTGAAAATTATAAAGTATTATCAAAACAAGTTAGATCAGAATACCATTGTCTCTCTCTGTCTCTTTTTTTTTTTTTTTTGGCCTTTTTAGGGTTGCACCCACTGCATATGGAGGTTACCAGACTAGGGATCCAGTCGGATCTGTAGCCACCAGCCTACACCACAGCCACGGCAATGCCAGATCCTTAACCCACTGAGTGATGCCAGGGATCGAACCTGCATCCTCATGGATGCTAGTCAGGTTGGTTTATGACTGAGCCATGACAGGAACTCTGAGAATATGCTTTGACTATGAAATTATGTGGAGATTTGGGACACTGACCTTTCACAGAGTAAAAATCTGCATATAACTTTATACAGTCAGCCCTCTGTATCTGGGGCTCCACATCCACAGATTTGATCAATAATGGATTATCTAGTACTATGGTACTTATTTAGTGAAAAAAATCCATCTAAGTAGACTCGCCTCGTTCAAACCCATATTGTTCAAGGTCCATGTTTGTGTATTGGAAAACTTATATATCAAGATGGAAATGCTTCACATATTGACCTACAGATTGAACAAAATGCTATTCAAATTACAGCTGGCTCACTGCAGAAACTGAAGGGCTGGTATTAAAATTCATGTGGAAATTCAAAAGGAACCCAAAATAGCCAAAACAATCTCAAAGAACTATAAAACTGGGGCACTCACAACTCATGCATCCCGATGTCAAAAACGTGCTATGAGATGGCAATAATCACTACGATTGTCATAGGACTGGTTCAAGGATTAGTAAATAGATCAATGATATAGAACTGAGAGTCCAGAAATAAATGTAAATGACTGTACCCTTTGTGGTCAACGATTTTTTGGACAGTACAGCCAAGGCAATTCAATGGGAGGAAGAATAGTGATGTCAACAAATGGTGCTTAGAACAATAGTGAGTTCATCCACATGCAAAATAAGCTGGACCCCTTCCTCCCACATCATACAAAACTTCATCAAAATGGACATAGACATAAATATAAGTGACAAAACTATAAAATTCTTAGAAGGAAATATTAATATAAATAGTTGTGACCTTGCATTTGTCAATGTTGATTTTGTTTTTGTTTTTGTTTTGTTTTTTGGTCAATGTTGTTTTAACATGACATCTAAACATAAGTGACCAAAGAAAAAATAGAAAAGCAGACTTTAACAAAGCTAAAGAAGTTTTGTGATCAAAGAACTATATCAAGAAAGTGAAAGGACCCACCAAGAGAATGGAAGAAACCAATTTGCAAATCATATATCTGAGGAGGACTATGCATTCAAAATATATAAAGAATTTTTACAACTCAACAATAAAAAGACAAGTAAGTCAATTGGTGAGAAAAATGGCGAAAGGATTTGGATAGACATTTCCCCAACGAAGACACACAAATGGACAGAGTACATGAAAAGATGCTCAACATCATTAGTCATTAAGGAAATGTAAATCAAATCACAGTGAGATACCACTTCACATTGACTCCAGATGGCTCTCTAAACAGGCCCTGCTGAAGACAGACAGAAATTGGAACCCTTATTATATTGCGCTTAGGATGTAAATTGCTGCAAACACTGTGAAAACTAGGTTGGTGGTTCCTCAATAAGTTAAACATGGAATACCCATATAATCCTGAAATTTGGCTCTTGGGTATAAACCCAAGACAACTGATAACATACGTTCAAACAGCAACTTGTGCATGAATACACAGAGCAGAATTATTCTTAATGACCAAATAGTGGAAAGACAACTAGTGGCCTGGATAAGCAAAATGTAATTTTCTCTACAATGGACTTTTTATTCAGCAATTAAAAAACTCCTCCTGGGGAGTCGGCCCAAGATGGTTGGCTGGGAGGGACATGGAGGCTTCATCTCTGCCACTCCCAGGTTGAGGGGGCGGGTGGGGGGCGGGTAGGGGGACCGGCGCCCAAGACCAACCCCGGTCGTTCTCCTTCCCTAGTTCTGTGGCTGGGGAGGTCACCCTTACCCCTCCACGTCCTTGGCGCCTTTGCCACCTCTGTCTCTGGGTGGGGTCCACGCGTCCTCCGCCTCTATCACCGCCCCCCACCCACCCCTGCCTCTGCCTGGCAGCTGTGGTGGTACATGTGCCCTTCCTGAGGTGACCAGTGCCCTCCTGGAGTGCCTCAATCAGCAGCGGCTGCAGGGACAGCTCTGTGATGTGTCCATCTGAGTGCGGGGACGGAATTCAGTGCTCATCTTCTCGTCCTGGCTGCGTCTTCCCCTAATTTCCATGACCAGCTCTTACTCAAGGGCAATATCTTACTTCAGACTGTCCTGGCTTCAGCTTACACGGCCGGCTCTGCATGGCCACTGCTGCCATTGTCCACTTCCTCACAGTGGGGTCTGTGCTCCAGATGTGGCACATCGTGGACAAGTGCACCTGAATCCTCTGAGAGGGTTGGGCCTCAGCCACCCACACCACCATCACCACTGTGCAGCCACGTCAGTCACTGTCCATGCTGCTGGGGTCTCCCTGGGAGTGGGGGAAGAGTACCCCTGCTGCTATGGGCTCTGTGCGCTCCCATGCCTCCGCCAGGCCAGCAAGAATCAGTCCCCCCAGCAGCAGCAACTACTTCAGCCCCTGGGAGTCGACTGATTGCTCCTCTTCCTCCCAAGAGGCTTTTGCGCTTCTGCAGTGAGGAGTGGGGAGCGTCGGAGGTGGCGGCTACGTGTTCCCAGCCTCTGTGTTTGGCAGTGGAGGGGCTACCTCTGGGAAGCTGATGCTGGAGGCAGATGAGCGGTGTGATGATAGCGGGGATGGGGGATGGGGGCGATGGTCCCTGGGGCTGGGCTCCGGTGGCCCGCCTGTGCACCCCCCAGCATCGTGCCACAGAAACCCTGGGTGTACATGAAGCGGGGTGGAACCTGCCCCACACCAGCACCCCTGGCTCCCCAAGACCCAGACCTGGAAGAGAGTGAGGAGAAGACTTGGTGTTGACCTGTGAGGATGATGAAAGTGAAGAGCTGGGGGGTGGCTCCCAGGATCCACCAGGGGGAGAACCTGAGGCACGCTTAGTACTAGTGTTGGCCCGGACCCTGTCTGAGCCGCCAGACAAGGGCGAGAAGCAGGTCAAATTTCTGGGAGTCCTCCAATGACTTTGGCCCTTATGAGGATGGGGGTCCTGGGGCAGAGCTTGAGGATTCGGGGAGGCAACCCCTTCTTCTGACACTCCCATCCACCCCCCTAGGCCCCTGGTTCCACTGGACATGCAGGGCAACCAGATCCTAGTCTTCCCATCCTCTTCATTCACTTCCTCCTCCTCCTCCTCACAGGCTTCAGGCCAGCCGCCAGGGAACCAATCTGAACACGGGGCGGTGATGATGGGGGGGTGCGCCGTCAGGAGCCCTGGGCAGGCCAGGTGGCACTGGTGGGACCCCTGGAGGGACACATAGTAGGGATGGATAGAAGATCTTTCTGTGCCACTGCAGGAAGTCCTCTCCCACAAGAGGATGCATGATCAGCAAGTGAGCAGGCACCTCAACCTGCAGCCTTTTGACTGCTCCATGTGTAAGGAGAAGTTCAAGAGGAAGCATCACCTGATAGAGCACAGGAAGACTCACACAGGCCTCAATTCCCTACAAGTGTGGCATCTGTGCCAAGAAGTTCATGTGGCAAGGCAGCTTCATGTGCCACCTGGGACACTGTGAGGCAGGGGCAGGGCCGGGGCCGGGACCCCGTTTGGGGGAAGGCTGGGACCTGGGGGCAAGCCATTTGGGCCAGCCTTGCAGCCTAAGAGAGAGTCCCCTGTCTGGTGCAGCAGCAAGGAGGGGAGTGGGGCCATGCCCGCCTCCAGCCTTCGGGTTCTGGTCGCCTCCATCTGTCCACAGGTGGAGATGGGCTTATGGGGTCAGAGGAGAGAAGGGAAGAGGCAGGTTCCTGGAGGTATGCTGGGAGCCGTCGGTGAAGGTCTGCCTGCTGACAAAGTCCAGGAGAACTGAGACCCCCGACTGCACAGCATGTCTGGAAAGCCACGGTCCTACTTCTTCTTCTCTGCCTGCTTATGCTGTTAATAAAAACTGTGAGAGCTGGGAAATTGCTGTCAAATAAAGTTCCCTGAAAACGACGCCTGGGAGGCTTACACGTCGGGGCTTAGTGTTTACACACAAATTCCTACTACCCCCTTTGTTCTATGATCATCATCCAACTTCCTGAGTTTCCTCCCTTTTTTCTATAGAGACCCTAATAGAATGCTTTCATATTTAGATGTTACTGTTTAACCTGTGGAAAACCCTGGAGACAAAAGAGAGGCTTGAGGCACAGGTCTCTCCATGCTCCAGAAGGCAGCTCTTTTTTTGCTGGGGACTAGTTGCTGAATAGGATAGATATTGGGCCTTAGTTATAGGAAAACTTGTGCGGTTTGCACCACATAATTGTATACAGGTCAGGAATTTACCTACTTTCGGTCAATTGTATATTGCTATGCCAGGCCTGTTGGCCCAAACCTCAAGGAGTGTCAGTGCTGTGGTTTCTAGTTCTTTGAGAATCAAAATAACCTTTGATATATATGATTAACCTTTACTAATAGAATATAGTTTGGCCTTAGGTTTTAGGCACATAATAATACTTTTAAATTGTAAAGCTAATAAGTTCATGCTTTTGCTACCTACAAAATTAGATCATTAACATGAGTACATTTAATTCTAAAAAGTCAAGTGGAAAGTACCAAAAAGAGCATTGCTTGTGTTCACAAATGTACCTGGTCATGTACCAGGTCATAAGATAACATTTGACGGAGTGGAAACTTAAAAAATATCACCAGATGTATGATGCATGACGTATGCCATAGGAAATAAAAAAACTGTATATAAGCTTGGTTGATTCAAACAATAATGCGAGCAGTTCTGCAGAAGCATCAGGTCTGTGTCCATTCTTTTGCCGATGCCGACTCATCCTTCAGGAAGCCCTGGTCCGCTGAAGTGGGACTCTGGCAGGGGTAGCCTTCCAAGAAGAGGGAAGAGGGGCAGGGAGCCAGGGGCGCTGTGGCTCTTCAGTGATGTCCCAACACACCTTCTGCCTTCCTATCTCAATAGGCTTCTACATATTCTGGAGGGGGACTGTGTTGCACCATGGATCAACCCCATTCCACCCCGCAGCCCCTCCTCCCCAAAGTATCCCAAACCCCAGCCCTTCCTTCCCCTCAGGTGGGTACAACTGAAGCCCAGCCCCCAATAGAATAGGCGCACATGGTGGGGGTGGGGAGGGAGGGGGGGGCTAGTTGAGCATCCTGGAGTCACTGGGTCAAGGGTCAGGTGTTTGTAGTCTTACCTGAAGTTTTCATTTGTGTTGTTGGGGGACCAGGACTTTGAACTCCACCCTTGTCCTGGGAACATACCCTGTTCCTCAGAGGATGTTGCCCCTTATTTCTATCCTAACCCCTCCTCCCCCACCTTGGGGTCCCCCAACTTGATTCTCACTGGGAGGGGGGCAGTGAAGACAATGAGGGAGTAAGTTGTAGGAATACAAGGTTATTATGTTAAATCTTATTTTTTTAAATGACGATTGAACTATTCATCCTAATATGTGGATGGGTCTAGAAAAGATCTAAGCTAAGTGAAAAACCAATCTCACTAAAGGAATATTATTGTAATCTATTCATAAGAAATGTGCAGATGGGCAAAACCATAGAGACAGAAAGTAGATTCATAGTTGTGTAGAACTAAAGAGTTAGGGAGACCTGAGGTTCATGGGTATAGCTCTTTTTCTTATGGAGTGAGGAAATTTTCTGAAATGGGCTTATGACGTGGCTGCACAACTACATGAATCTAGTCAAAGCCATTGAAATGTACCCCTTACATGGGTAAATTATTGGCAATATGAATTTTATCTCCAAAAAGTTAAAAATATGCATGTCCTAGTGATTTGACTTCTAGAAATGTTTTGTAAGAAGTAAGTGTACAAGTGTTCAGATGGAAGCATACATATTCAGCGTGCCCACTGTTCAAAACAGCATAAAACTAACTAAATAAATATCCATCAATAGATTCAAATTGAACAAATTAAGATGCCCATACAATGAAATACTACAAAGTCATGCAAAATGATTACTTCGATATCTATGAATAAATGACAACATAGTAGTAGGGAGGCAACTGTGGTGAGGCAGGGTAATAAAGCAGCTCAACATGAGTTTAAAGACGATTGTCTTATGACATGTCTATAGATATACATTTTCTGTATATGTAAAAACCTGCTGCTAGAGCAGAAGTGGGGAAATAAATGTGTGAAGTTGAACGGCCTAACAAGACTTCGATATAAAAACCAAAATGTGAAACCCAATGAGCTTCAAACTAACCTCTCAAAGTTACTTGGACCAGGGTAATGAGAGATTCTCATATGCTGCTATGACATACACACACGGCACACACACACACACAGTGACATTTGCTCAAAGTCCTAATGAGTAGGAATTTAAAAAAAAAAAAACTTGGTGGAGGGAAGGAACAGAAAAAATCCTAGCTCCTGAGCAGAGAAAGTAACTCTGCAGTGTAGGAGAAAAACAACAAATGTGACAAACTCACCGATAGCCACAGTGAATTAGACAGGTTTGGAAAGACAGAAGTGCTTTACTCTGCACAGTTTTGTTACACTAAGAACTTCATTTTAATCCATAGCAGCAGGGCAATAGCTAAAAGGCTATTAGAGCAGTATGAAGCTATAAAGAGAAGCAAGAGTGGATGGGAGGGAGTTGGTAGGACAGCAGTTAGGCATGGCTGGGGCTGAACTGAAGATGAAAAGGTCTGGAGCTGGGAAACTCAATTTACAAATGGACCGTGGCCAGGCCATATATTAAAATAGAATTCTGATCACCCAAGCTCTGCCACAACTAGTCTGGGAAGCCAGCGACAACCTCTGCAACAATTGGTCCTCACATGGTGAAGTTTTGGTCAATAAGTGTCAGCCGCCCTAATATTTGCCTCTCCTTCCCTTGATTCTAGTTCAAGGCCGTCCAGAGAAAGCACTGACTTGTTTCGCCAAACCAGTCACACAGGAAGCCTCACTTCCAGGCAACCCACCACCAACCTTTCCCAGACCAAGCCCCGCCATCACATTACACCTGCAGTTTCTCCCCCCTCCCACACACAGAGTTTTCACAACCAACCACACCCACCTTTGGTCCGCTGTCAAACACAGGTGATGGTGGCCAACTCCCTCGCTTCAGCAAGCTCTGAATAATAGGCTTTGCTTGTCCTCATTTCGGGATGGTCTCCACTCCTCCTGCAAAGTATTATACTAATCAATGTAAAGGGGTATCTTGAGGCCAAAGGAATGGCTAAGCCAGAGCAGGAGCGAGTGGAGAGATATTCTACCATGTGTCTCCTGAGTAAGATAAAACCTGCCTAGGAGCCATGGTTTGAGCTGAGAACTTAGAAGAAATCACACATATGGTACCCTGGAATTTACAGTGGCGACTGAGCGGTCAATTTCAAACTCTCAGGATTTTAATTATAAATTGGCACTATTCTGCAGAACTGTAGATACACTAAACAAGATTTTGAATGGCTCTGGTGATAGTGCTTATAATTTTGTTAAGATCAGGCATGTTAGAATTCATCTCACATTTCGATATTTATGGTAGGTGTGGAGAAAATTGTGGCATTCGGTACCCCAACACCCACTATAAAAAAAAAAAAAAAGTATCCTGGAGTTCCCATCATGGCTCAGTGGTTAAACGAATCCAACTAGGAACCATGAGGTTGTGGATTTCGATCCATGGTCCTTGCTCAGTGGGTTAAGGATCCTGGCTTTGCCCTGAGCTGTGGTGTAGTTTGCAGATGCGCTGGAACCTGCATAGCTGTGGCTCTGGCATAGACCAGTGCTACAGCTCCAATTAGACCTCTAGCTTGGAACCCTCCAAATGCCATGGGAGCAGCCCTCAAAGGCAAAAGACAAAAAGACAAAAAAAAAAAGTATCCAGAGTGAATGTATTGAAGAAGTGATTATGTTTTTGTGAAGTCACCTAAAAACAACGAATATATTCTTGCTATTATCTTTGAATAATATACTTTAAATACATTACAGCTACACAGTAATAAAGTTAGCCTGAAATCACTAGGTAAGTGAACACATAAGTATGTGGATACGTAACTGAGAACAAACAAAGGAATGTATGCTGCAAAGATATTTTAGATTCCAAACAGGATAGACAGAAGCTGCTTTCACTAAATATCCACAAAAAGACATTATTACACACTCTGCAAGTAGAACTAAGTTTCCAAGTGAAGAAAACTCAAATTAGGCTTAAGTCCATCATGCACATATTTTGTATAGGGGGATATACATTTATTATAATATGTAAAACATAGCTATATTTTATTTCTTTGTATACTCATGATGTGATGTATATTACCATGAAGGCAATCATGGTCTTTATTTTTCCTTGCTTTTTTCTTTTTAGGGTCCCATCTGAGGCATCTGGAAGTTCCCAGCCTTGGGGTCCAATTGGAGCTACAGCTGTCAGCCTACAGCACAGCATCATGGCCATGCCTGATCCCCGACCCACTGAGAAAGGCCAGGATCTGCATCCTCATGGATCATAGTCAGATTTGGTTCTTTGTTTTAACCTATTCCTGAGAGTTAGAAGTAGGCTTTACTATATTTAAAACAGAAAGCAGGCAAAGCTAATCGACACAATGGACATCGCCAAAGAGCTTACCCTTGGGAGGCTGGGGAAGGAGACAGTACCTGGAAGCGGACACAAGGGGGTGCTGGTTGTGTTCTAGTTCTAACCTTGGTGCTGGGCTGTATGGGTGGGATGGGCTGGTTTAATTTGTGAAAATTCCTTAGGTGGTATCCTCGTTGTGTCTTTCTGATATGTATTTATGAGAAGAATTCTTAAAGCCATCTACATTCTATGTCATTTGAAAACCCAGCAATTCTCTTGGCACTTCTTTTAGGACAGAGGGGTGGAAAGCAGATGAAAGAGAGATCTCAAGGCTCAGTCTCCCCAAACTCTACGATTTTGTTCTTTTTGGAGCTGCACCTGAGGCATATGGAGGTTCCCAGGCTAGGGCTTGAATCAGAGAGCTGCAGCGGCCAGGTACACACAGCCACAGCAACTTGGGATCCAAGCCTTGTCTGCAACATCCACCAGAGCTCACGGTAACCATGCATCCTTAACCCATTGAGCCAAGTCCGGATACATGCTCATGGATACTAGTCAGATTTCTTACCATTGAGCCACAATGGGAAGTTCCAAAAGTATATTTTTTTAATATGTAAAGCAATGCATAATCTTCCTGTCCCTTTTCACATCTGCCTTTCTGCCCCTTATATGGCTATGTCTCTTGTCCACCCTGACCACAGGGATACCCCCAGGGGGGCTTGCTCCAAGTAATCCAGGAACTCTTCCTGATGTCTTCATCTGGCTATTGGTGCCAGGGTGAAGGTGCGGTTCTGAGTGCACAGACCCCTTCTTAGCGATGGCCAGGTAACCCAAAAGTCTTTCCCATCAAGAAGTAGAGTCAAGAGACCTGGCTTTGTCTCAGAGCTGTCACTAGCTCACTGGGTAACCTTGAGGCAAGTTCCTTGACTTTGCTTGGCCCTCTTCCCCATTCCCCACAAAAGTAGGTATAGACTGGATGGTGTCTAGGGCCCTTTCCTAACAAGGCCAGGGATAGAACCAGCAAGTCTTCATGGTTACTAGTCCAGATTGTTATTGGCTGAGCCATGATTGGAACTCCTGATTTTTTGTTTTTAAATCCTGAAATCTGAAATCAATTGCATTGACTATTTGGCTTTGCAGTATAGGGAAACATACTTGCTTCATTACTTATTTTATATAGAGAAACCATGAAAGAAGCTATTCATTGCTACTGATTTGATATAAGAGGCTTTAATGTTTATGAAAGTATTTGTTACATTTTAATAACACCCAAGTAAACTCAAAAAGAAGTTCTGATCATAAGCTCAGTGGCTTTAAAGATTCTGACTAGGAACCATGAGGTTGCAGGTTCGTATCCCTGGCCTCACTCAAGTCAGTTAAGGATCCCAGTGTTGCCATGAGGTGTGGTGTAGGTCACAGGACATGGCTGAGATCCTGCATTGCTGTGGCTCTGGCATAGGTCAGTGGCTACAGCTCTGATTAGACCCCTACCCTGGAAGCTCCATATGCCTCAGGTTCAGGCCCTGGAAAACACAAAAAGACAAAAATAAAATAAAATAAAATAAAAAGTCATACAAGAACATCTAAAATACTCATTGGGGAGCAAGATGGCAGAGGAGTAAGAGGTCACGCTCACCCTTCCCCCACAAACACAACAAAAACACATCTACATTTAAAATGACTGGCACAGAACATCAACTGCATGCTGGCAGAAGGACTTAAACCTCGAAAATGGGCAGAAACTATAGGGGTGTGCTAAAGGGAATAAGGAGCTTGGCAAGAGTGAAGCCATCTTGCTGCCCCCATCCATCTTGGTGAACTTAAGGTGACTCATGTGAGGGCTCTGAGAAGAAAAAGTCATTAGGACTTTGAAAACTCTGGACCCCAATTGTTCTAAGGAAATTCAGTAATAGCCAGATTGTGCTTGAGGTTAATCATTAAAGTGACAATATAAGGCATTCTTTAGAGCTATACACCTTCCTGTACCCTGCATGTAACTAGACATTAATGTAGCATGTTAGGCTCATAAGCAAGCACTATAAATGTATCCTCCCCCCTTTTGTCTGGGGTCTATGATTGGGAAAGCAATTCCCTGGGGACCCACTGGCATAATAAAGCTGTTCTCCATCTTCCCTGACTGTCCTCTGAGGTGATTTCTGGGAGTTCTACAACAAACTCTTGACATAACTGGGTAGAACAAAAGAAAGAGAGAGAGAGAGAGAGAGAGAGAACTACTAATTGTAGTTCTTTTATACAACAGAAATGTTCATTTCTGAAGTCTATTTCCCAACAGTGTAGTCCTAAGAAAAGGAAAGTTTGATTTCCTTTGAGTTTCTGTTCTATGCCTTTGTATTCATTTGTATAAAGAGCTTCTTAGGAATGGACAACTTAAAATTGACATTTAGAATTTGGGCATGTGTCTCAAATATAGGAGTTCTCACCACTTCTGCTAGACCTCACTTTGATGTTATTTCACTTGTGGTGGTGAGACAAGGAAATACAAAAACAGGGGAATTTGAGGATATGATTATCCCAGAAGGACTTGTACTGATAATTAGTTGTTCCCAGGTTGCTCAATATGCCCTTAATCTGTATTATGCAAAAAGTGTTAGCTCAGTGCCCAAAAGCTTTGATTATTTTACTGTATGTTAGTTCCAGATCTGAAAGTTATACATTCACAAACTTGAGGCAGAATAGTAACTCAGGGAGTCAGTGCAGGAGCATGAGCTTCAATGCATTCTTTGATATGGCCATTGATTAACATTTATGGCCTAAGAGCTCCAGGGAGTAATGTCTCCACAGGCCTTGTTTCATTGTAAGAAATGCCCATTCCCCATAGACTTTGTTTACTATAGAAAACATGAATCTCTAGCCCACTCCTCAACTGATAAGAAAGGAATGAGAGGGGAAGTTCCATTGTAGGCTCAGTGGTTAGACAAATCCAACTAGGAACCATGAGGACACAGGTTCAATCCCTGGCCTCTCTCAGTGAGGTTAAGGATCCAGCATTGCCCTTGAGCTATGGTCTAGGTCACAGATCTGGCATTGCTGGAGCTATGACATAGGCCTGCAGCTACAGCTCCTTTAGACCCCTAGCCTGGGAACCTCACATGCCACTGGTGTGGCCCTGGAAAAGACAAAAAGACAAAAAAAAAAAAGGAATGAGAGGAATGGGGACTTAATCTAAGGAAAGAAAAGGACAAAAAAGTACAAAACTTTGGGGACATTTCCAAGCCCAAAAGCCCTATTGGCAAGGACTGATATAGGTAATTGAACAAGGCCAATGAGAGAAAACCACATCTTTCTGGACCCTACCGTTGGTGCCCCTCCCCACGTTTAAGAGATAAAAATCCCTATAGGACACTAAAGAAGGGGGGCTCTTCTCCCCCCTCCCAGCAACTATGGGCGATATCTGCTTTCCTTTAATAAAGACTTTGCTTGCTTGTTGCTGCCTGTGGTTGTTCATGGAGATCATTCTTTGACTGACTTGAACAAGAACCCTGGATTCCAGTATCATCTTTCCAGGATCATCCTGACTAGATATTTTACTTTGTAAATATTCTAGAGTGGGAGAAGCAATAAACACTTAACCTCTATTTTGCCAAAAGAAAGAGTTGGGATTAATACAGAAAGAAGTTTGAAAGAGAAGTTCTGAATCCTGACCCTTTGTCTCCTTTTCACAGCTTATTCACCATGTCTTTTGATTGCAAGGTGTTTGTAAAAAGTACTGTAGTTCAATTTACATGCAACGAAAGCTATTGTATGAAATGTGCTATTTCATTATTTAAATTGGATATTCCAAGGACACTAAATGATTTTTCTGGATGAATTATAATTCCTTTCCACAAGAGCATTTCAGTAGAGACATGAGCTTAACAATTATATTTGTTGAAAACAGGTATGTACTTTTTTATATAATTTACACCAAAACCGCCCAATATTTTATTGAGTTCAGAATAAACTGTTCAGAATAAACAGTTCAGATGCATCTTATGGAACACAAGCCTACACTTTTACAAGTACAGATTCTCACAGTCACAGAAAAAGTTAAAAACCAGCCATACAATTGTCAGGTAATTACATGGTTATCGATTTCTACTCAAACAACTTTAGCACTTTTTCAATAAAACACCCAGTGTAACTAGAGCGCCTAGTTGTCCTTATTTGCATAAGAAAGGTTCTGACTAGAACACAGCTGGGTACTCCTCTTTATTTCCATTGCTCCTCCTCATTGGGGCATTTAAGACACATAATCTTTGCTGTACACTCTGCCACTGCAGATCATTTACTTGATTCAAGATTGCCAGGGGAAAGGCAAAGATATTCTCAAAAAGTATAAAAACTCAACAAGGAGTGGCATGTATGCTAAAAGTGGCATTCCTGAACAAGTCCATGACAGTGAAGCCCCATCTGATTCACTGGCAAGGTCAAGGGTGAGATCAAGAGTGTCAAATTATGAGTCCTTTGAACTTTACCTCCTCTTTGACTTGGTGATGGTTTTATTATTTTTAATAAAGTTCTTTGCAATTTCTAACATGTTTAGGACACAAAGGAAAGGAAATGTTATAGAGTTAATCAAGATGGTGAAGGGCAGGAGTTCCCATCATAGCTCAGCAGTAAGGAATATGACTAGCATCTATGAGGATGTGGGTTCCATCCCTGACCTATCTCAGTGGGTTAAGGATCTGGCATTGCCATGAGCTGTGGTGTAGGTCACAGACACAGCTCAGATCTAGCATTGCTGTGGCTGTGGCCCACAGATGTGGCCCTAACATGACCAAAAAAAGAAAAAGAAAAGATGGTGAAGGGCATCAGAAGTAATGGTGTCACCCCAGTTTGAGGCCATGGAGCAGGCAGAGTGAAGTGGACCAAGGAAAAGGTATAAGTGTGATTGGTTCTTTCTGGGCTCAGGCCTTTCCAAACTCTGAAACCAGTGAAGGCTTTGGTTCCTTTGATGCCATATTGAAATGCAGAGACAGAGTTTTGGGTAAAGGAGAAATAGCTTTATTGCTTTGCCAGGCAAAGGAGGGCCACAGCAGGCTAATGCCTTAAAGACTGTGCCTTCTCCCACCCCCTTGGAAAGAACTGCAAAGTGTTTTATAGTAAAAAGGAGAAAAAGAGGTTTTCAGATAGGAATCAGGATTGGGACAGACACGCAGTCTTCTTTCTTTGGGGGAATCCTAGTCATCAAAGAGGCAGTCAGCTGATCTCAGCCTGATCATGACGGTGGTCTTCTGGGTTATTGCCTAGAATAACAGTACTTGTGAAAAGGGCATGTTGAGCAGAGATTAGAACAGACTAGGAAAGTTCCTGAAAAAAATCATATGCTAATCATCTTTAACCCACAGGCAATTATGCTCAGGGTGCCTAATCTTAAGCTTATGGGTGATTGTGCTTAGGGTGTAACTAAGTCCAGGAGAAGGACAAGGAAGGACTCCAGGCTTCCACTTCAATACTGGAAGGCTTCCAGTATTCACTTCAAAAAGAAGGGGGGAATATAACTTTTCTCTCAGGGGTATGAGGCACCTGCATTGCCATCACCATCTTCACTCTTCTTCCCTGAGTCAGTACTAGAATATGTGGGCACAACATTAAAGACTATGCCCAAAATGTCAGTAACCAAGATAAGTCACAACACTTTCAATGCCTTTTTCTTTGAGGGGAGGCTACACCTGTGGCTTGGGGAAATTCCACGGCCAGTGGTTGAACCATCACCATTACAGAGACAATGTTGCACCTTGACCCCCATGCCACATGGGAACTCCTTAATGCTATTTTTGGAAAACAAATGAAACATCAAAATAATGCATGATGAACAAAATAGCAAACTTTTAAATACATAGAGGGTGAGCAGAGCAATGTCAGAGCCTGAGGCCAAAGAAAGAAATTAAGAATTCTGGTTCTGTCAATAACTAGATCCTTGTTTTCACACATCATAGCCTGAATTCTGTCCTCTATTTCTACCCTTTGTTCTCCCTTCACCACATGCCTTCACTCCCCAAACTCCAGATCAATATCCCATCTTCCATCCTGGGCTTCCATGAGGCCAGAGTGATCCTGGAGAGAACACTGGATTCTAGCCATGGATTCTTTTTTTGTGTGTAGGGCCACACCCACAGCTTATGGAGGTTCCCAGGCTAGGGGTCTAATGGAGCTGTTGCTGCCAGCCTATGCCAGAGCCACAGCAATGCCAGATCCAAGCTGCGTCTGTGGCCTACACTGCAGCTCATGGCAACACCGGATCCTTAACCACACACAAGTGAGTAATGCCAGGGATTGAACCCACAACCTCATGGTTCCTAGTGGGATTCATTTCAGCTGGGCCACAACAGGAACTCCATGGATTCTTACTATATCAATTCTCATCCTATAAAATAATATAATTGTATCCTGAGGAGTCTTGGCAAGAGACAGTGGGGTTGAGAATTGGAGGCTCTGGCCCCTGTCAACTGCTCTGCAGAAACGTCCTATCAATGTCCTCCAGAATGATGTCATCTTATTGTACACTAAGAATCCACAAGAACTAACTGCAGCATCTCCTGACTTGACACTTTTAAGATGATTATGACACTGTTTTTTTTTTTTTTTGCAAGTTCTCACAATACCATATATCATCTATTTTGTGGCACTTGCTATGCAAGCAGCCATATAATATTCTTCAAAGCTTTCAACTCAGTATCAAGTAAGAGCAAAGATTATTTTGATCTACAGACATTTCTCATTTTTTTCTACTTTCAATGTAACGTTTCCTGTGAGTTTGTGTTAGTATGTCAGTTTGCACACCATTTTCTTCTTTCCAGTGCACTCTACAAAGAGTTTTGTTTCACAACTCTGTTATGCTCTGCTAAATAGAACTTGTACAAACTGAGCCATGTCATGAAAATTTCAAATACTTCAAGTAAACCAAAGCAAAAATAATTCCAATTCTTCAGCATTTGGAACAAACGTTTTAATAAGATTCGCTTTGAAAAATAAAAAAAGTTCTAAAGTCGCAATCTGATTTTTTAAAAATAGTGTTTTCTGTTAAGTATTTCTATGTAATGATATTGTGAATGACCGTTATTCATATTGACATTTGTGGAGTTGTGTTCCTAGAGTGTCTGAGCCTCATTCTTTGTTTATTCTTTATGTTTAATTTTGTTTTGAAAGTATACCTTTAGGGAATTCCTGCCATGGCTCAGAGGTAACAACCTCAAGTAGTATCTGAGGATGTGTGTTTGATCCCTGGTCTCACTCACTGGCTTAACGATCCAGCATGGCCTTGAGCTCTGGTGTAGGCCATAGAGGTAGCTCTGATCTGGCTTGCTGTGGCTGCGGTGTAGGCTGGCAACTACAGCTCAGATTCAACCCCTGGCCTGGGAACTCTCCTAGGCAGTGGGGTGGGCTCTAAAAAATAAAAAAGGCAACAACAACAAAGAAGTACACCTGTTAAAAAGGTAGAGAAGGAGGGAGGAAAGAAGAGGTTCTGTCTCTGCAAAGTGCTTTCCCAAGAACTTTATGAAATTAGGTATCATTCTGCCCATTTCTAGATGAGGAAACAGGAGTGAAGAAAATGAGAGAAATCTACAATCCCACAGCTAAGTAC